>NC_048312.1:16382492-16543656 GCF_013100865.1 Trachemys scripta elegans
GCATGTGTGAACTGAGATTTTCAGAGGCTCGCAATTTGGCCAAATTTGAGCAGATGTTCACAGACAGAAAAAAAGATACATCCTTGACACCAGGGCAACCTCCTCCAAATTTGAAGTCCCTGTTCCAAAGTGTGGAGGCACCAGAGCTTCTCAACAAATGGCTGTAGGGGTTTTAGCATGGGCAAAACAACTTATTCCCCTCCAATCTCTATCTGAGAAATTCCTGGACTATGGTAGCTGAAATTATTCAAACAAATAAATTCAGGCTGAGGTGAGGATTGCCAGCTTTCTAACTGCTGAAAACGAGACGCCCCTGCCCCACCTCCGTATTCACCTGGCATAAGAGAAGTACCAAAATGCATGGTTCGTTCAACACAGTAAATCATCACCTGAAGGAGCATATTCTTCATGGCAGCATGACCAGCAATTACATTATTATGTACTATACAACGGCAAGTGGGGCTTAAGACATTTATAAAACATTATTTATAAAAAGAGTGAGGCTATTTCCCACAGTACTACAAATTCAGTTCTATATATTACTAGTGATGTTATCTATGAGGATAGCTGTTTTTAAATTGAGTTAAAAATCAGATGGATTAATAAAATGCAGTTGGGCATTGTCTGAAAAGTCAAACTTGCGTTAAATATTCCTGATCCAATTAGTGAGAGAAATGGATTGTGGGGTTTTTTTTTTTTTTTTGTTTTTTACATCCTCAATTGCATCTTCAAAGCATGTTCCACTCTCCTGCATCATGTGGGGATCTGGCCATGTTGGAGATAAGTGACAATTTTACCCTGTTCATTCTGGTGGAGTGGCAAGAATCTGTACATCTCTGGGGGCCCAGTGGAGGGGATATCTAAAGGCTATGAACCTTCATGGTTTGGGGCATGAGCAAACCTCTAACTGTCGACCCCACTTGGGAACCCCATAAGTGCACTGGGATTTTTTTATTTTGCACCTTCCTCTAATTAGGGCACAACAGGATGGAGGGGAGTGGGTGTCAGTCCTCAGAGCGAGGGCGGGGCTGGGAAATCAGGGCACAGCGTGGGGGCGGGCAGGGTGGACAGGATCTCTCCACCCCTGGTGGTGGTGGCAGCCCAGTTCCTACCTCTCCACCAGAGAGCCTGGACCGGGTCCGGGAGCCAGCCAGTTCTCTCCGTCAGCGGCTGAGCAACTCCTCCAGAGCTGCTGCTCTTCCCACCATCTTTGTGGAGAGACTGATTGCAGTAACTCTGGTAACCAGACACTGCCAGGTCCCCTTTTTGACTAGATTTTGTGGTTGAAAACTGGACACCTGGCAACCCTACCTGAGGCAGACACTTGGCATGGAAAACTTCAGTCCAAATGCATAAAGCATGGCAAAGCTAGAAGCTCTTGAAAAAGGGGTCTTAAAATGAAAGTGTCAGGCAGTTTTAACTACTGGAATCATTGCCTGCACTGCCTATAATAAAAATTGTTTTTGGCTAAGTGTCTGAGTGTAATATTTTGCAGCCTAAGCATTGGAGCATACCCATGTTTCACTCAAGTACCAGACACATCCTGCATTAGTGAAGGATGTGTAGAAGTTCAGGGTATTTTTTCAGGGCATTTATTTGAGCCTACGCTGATCTGTGGGATCGCTATGGCTCTTTGCCTTGCCGAATTGTACGAACAAGGCATAACGTTATTCTCTGAAGGCTAAATTCTGCTGTTGCTGCAACACTCATGTCAGTGCATCCGTATGTAGAACAGACCGTGGCCCTGTGCTTGGAAGATCAAGTGCTAAGTCTCTGCTTCCAGGAGCCACCAATGTCTTGTTCCCCAGAGCAGAGAAGTTAATTGGCAGGGTTCATGACACTGTTTCTGCTCCTCAGACCGGCAGCTAGACTCTGGACCAGGATGTTGTCATTGTCTGTAACAAAGACTACTTTGTTGGCAGTGTTAACAAGACATTTATATGCCAGAATCCATCATGTGAAATGATGGGTCTCTGAGACTGTGATTAAAATGTATCTGTTTTTCCTGCTTTTGAATGCTTGTGCATGAACAGGCTGATTATTTGAGTTGTCCAGTGAGCTGAGTACATTTGCTTCTTGCACATATTATTCATTAGTTCTCAAATATATATTTGCCTTGTGAAACAAAAAAGCTGCAGTGTTGTGCAGGGAGAACTGGATTGTACTTTACATTTACATGGCTAAACTGAGACGTGTGGTAAACAGATGCCTCTGTATTGACTGAAGGGGAGCTGCCCCCTGCTTTCCCCAACTCTGAATTTGGCCCATAAAATTACAGAAGACAAGTAAAGCACTGGTCTGTATGTGTCTACCCAAGCTGGAAATTACACCTCCAGCTCCAGTGTAGATGTGTCCTTAGAATGGGACAGACAGTTCCCGGAGAGAATAAGAGCTATTGGGTCTCATTCTGTTTTCACCCTAACTTTATGCTGGTGTAACTGACTTCTGTGGCATTTGCCTGGTTTAAAATAACATGAGGTCTCAATTTGTTCCTATTTCTCAATGAGAGAGAAGCTCCCGTAAGGGAGAGTACCGCTGCAGGAGTGGTTGGTAAGCAGTTAAAGTCGGCTTGATTTTGTAGCTTCAGGAATTCTAAGCATGAATATTGACTTTTGTTCTGTCAGAGGTATTATTTGTACCTGTTTTTTCAGACCCCCTGAAGAGGCGGTGAAGAAGCCACACATTCCATAGGAAGGTGGGGGAGAGATTTAAAAAACAAGATACACGTTCAGAGAAACAGAAAAAGGGATATATTTTTTCCTCTGTGCAAAAAGAGCCATTAGAAAAACATGTTCTGAACTCTGCAGGACAACAGTTTTTCTGGCAATACAAATTGGTTCATGGGGGAGAAACACCGTGGCAGATATTTATTTGATTCAGACTTGTAAAAAAAAAAAAAACTTTTCCGCTTTGATACATTTATTTGCACTACTCTCATAAGCATTAGTGGGAGTCGCCCTTATAAATCCACTGAGAACTGAGCACTAGAACTACAAAACATTTGTTGTTAGTCAAGAACGTATGTACACAGTTTTATTGGAACTAGCTTTTCTTCCACTGTAATCTACAGATCTCAAAGAGCCCTGCACTTCTACAACATAAAAAAAAGCAAATATCTCAATAGCTTCAAATCAAATTAGGTCTGTGTTTATCTACATGTAAAACACCTGACCACTCTGCCTCCCTTGAATGCAAATAATTTTACTGATAAACAAAGCTAGACTGTGTGCTTTGGATCTGAGATTAAGTAGCTTTGTGTTTCTATCTACATGATACTATTTATAGAATCAATTAACTCCTCATCGTTGGGATAAGTCGTTTGACACATCTGTTGCTGAGCTCAGACACACACTCCTCTGTAGGGTCACAGTTTGATTTCTTCCTTTCCCCTCAAAATAACCACTTTTTAACTAGTATCTATTAGCTTAAACACCTGCCTATTGACATTATTATTGCTCTATTTGTATTCTGTGAAGCTGGCCTAGGTAACTGAATGGCTTCCCTTATCCCTTCCACTTGACATATTTTTTTTCTTTGTCATTACAATCACATTTTCTATGAAAGGATGAGGCTGCAGGCTTTCCATAGCCTGCTGCAATGTTTTCGTTGCTGTACTTTGCTGCAGAAAGTGTCTCCTTTGCCTGTGACTGTTGAGATCACTCCCTACATGCCTATTCTCTGGATCTTGAATTTTTCAAAATGGTGATTAACTATAGATGTTTGGAGTCTTGCAATTCACTGCTTATAGTCAACCGGCCGTGATGACAGAAATGTTAGTATAGCATTTCTCCTCCGAATTGTGGTTCCTCTAATGCAACCAAGTCTTGAAGCCAAGACAAATGGGCGACACTAGTTTAAGTTTTTAATTGTTTATACAGCCTTATGATTTTTATCAGAATATTTATCTCTAAATATAACCACACCTTACTCAAGTTATAAAGAGCAGTTTGACCACAAGCACACAATATTAATGACTCCATGCTATCAATAGTCCTTAAAGTGCATGAGTCTTGATGGATAAAAGTGAAAGAAATGCAATGTGAACTAAAGGCTGTCTTACTTAAGAGTCTGATCCTGTTATCTTTTCTCATGTGAGTAGCACTTGCTCCAGGAGTAATTTTGATTTTGATAGGACATAGGACTGTTTGCATGAGTAAAGGTTTCAGAACAGGCCCCATTCTATCAGAGAGGACCATCTGTGTAGATGGCATATTTTAATTTAATATAACATTTTCCAGAATTAATATTCCCTGCATTGTTTTTGTTTTATATAGTTATTTTAAGGAGAATGTTCTGGTGAAACAGTAGAACGGTAGTTTGTTCAATTTGTCTCTGTTTGGTGCATATACCGTTTTGAGGCATGACAGAAGGTAACACATGTGGAGCCTTGCACTTCCACGCAAAAGACCAAAGTGCCATCTTCTGGCCCATCATTGGACCACAGAAGACTACAGGTACTGCTGACTCCCTTGACACTGATGGGCCCCTCTAGACCGACTCTGTCGGTACGGATTGCCACTACGGTACCACAGGAATTCCATTTCTCTTAGAAACAATGGAATCCCCACTACTCGATACCAGCATCGTGGTACTGACCACATCTTGGTCTCCTGAATTCCCCGTGGTACCGAGACACTCACCATTGGCCCCCTTATTTGCTCCACCTCTATCAAACGAAGAAGAGGGCAATGATGATAACATATCTTCTCTCCGTGCAAAGCTCCCCAGGGGAATGTCAAGGGACCAATCACCTAGAAACATGTGCAGAGCCACAATATTGACATGACAGGCAAGACCCACCCACTTTTATGGACACCCTTGAGTACCATCCCAGTGATCCTGTATTGGGACCCTGGGTAGCCTATAGATACTAGTTTTCACTGTAAGCGTGCCTCAGTGGGTCACAACTGAGGATGCCAAATTCAGGATGAACTGCTGAGAAATAGGGCAGATACACCCCAAGACTGGTGGCTAATCCCCCATAGGATATACCCCCACTCCCTATCAACTACGGTAGTAATGAGGAAAGCTTCGTGGCTTCACCTTTCAGGCCTCCCAAAAGAAGTCCAAATAACTGGGGAGGACCTTCTATTTCAAGGGTCCAAACTCTGTGCAGAGAAAACAGATGGTTCACTTCACACACTAAAAGACTCAAGTCACATTGCATTTCTCGAGGGTCTACACGTCTGCTCAGAAAAGAAAATACAGCAAATCTCAGGCATCACAAAGATTCCCAACCTGCCCAGTTCCCGCCACCCCAGAGACACTACGAACCCCAGCAGAAAAGACAACGGGTGCAAAAACGAAGGCCGACAGTACCCCAAACTTCAACTGCAGAGCCCTCAAAGTCAGAACATCAATTCTGATACATTGGTCGAGGCCCTGAGCTACAACTGTCACAATCAGTTGCTGCAAAACTCAAATTATCTACATCCTTTTAGACACCGCCTTGTTCTTTTTCGACAAAAGGGGAATGCGATAACATCAGACAAGTAGGTACTGGAAATCATCTCCAATGGTTATTCAATCCACTTTACCTCCCTCCATCCTCCCTGTCCCTCTTCAGGGACCCTTCTCACGAGTGCCTGTTACATCAGGAAATAAATCCTCTTCTAAATCATGGTGCAATAGAACCAGTTCCAACTCAGCACAGAAGGAAGGGTTTCTACTCCAAATACTTCCTGATACCAAAAAAAAACAAGACAAAACAAAAAAACAGAAGATGGAGACCCATTTTGGATTTGAGATCACTAAACAAATATGTAAAGGCACAAAGATTCAAGAGGTTTACATTAGCAGCAATAATTCCATTGCTGGACCAGGGAGACTGGTTCTCGGCCCTCAACCTACAAGATGCCTATTTTCATATGGCAATTCAACCATCCCACAGGAGGTTCCTGAGATCCACCCTGGGTCAAGACCATTTTCAGTACAGAGTGCTTCCATTTGGCCTATCAAGAGCACCCAGTGTGTTCTCAAAGGTCCTATCTATGGTAAATTAGGTCCCATCTTCGCAAATTAGGAATCATGATATATTCATTTCTAGATGATTGCCTACTCAAGACATGATCCTTTGATGACACCCTATCAGCCTCGCAAAAGACTACAACTGAACACTCAAAAATCGACTGTGACTCCAGTGCAACATGTGGAATTCATAGGAGCCTATCTAGATGCAGCGAAGGCCAAAGCCTTTTTCCCACTACACAGGTTCAGTACTCTAACCAAGTGGAGACATGTCCCTGCTGCTCCTAGGTGGAGGAATGGCCATGGGGGCTCCGTGTGCTGCCCCTACCCTGCCCCGAGTGCTGGCTCCGCAGCTCCTATTGGCAGGGGACTGCGGCCAATGGGAGCTGCGGGGGCAGTGCCTGCAGGCAGAGGCAGCGCACAGAGCCACCTGGCCGCACACAGAGCCGCTTGTCCGCACCTCTGCCTAGGAGCAGCAGCCTGCAGGGACATGTCACTGCTTGTGGGGAGCCACCTGAGGTGAGCGCCGCCTGGATCCGGCACACCGAAACCCCTCCCGCACCCCAACCCCCTGGCCCAAGCCCCCTGCCATACCCAAACTCCCTCCCAGAGCCTGTGCCCTGCACCCTCTCCTGCGCCCCAACCCCCAGCCCTGAGCCCCCTTCCGCACCCAAATTCCCTCCCTCTTAGTTAACTGGAATTTTTGACTTAGCGGCACCCCGCATTCCCTCAACATGCCGGATAACAAAGCTTTTACTTTATGTTGTTTTTGTATGTTTTCATGAAAGTTGAGATTTTGGAGAACAAGATCTCAACTTCAGAGAAGTGCTGGTATGATATACCAGCTGAGTCAGAGTCCTGCATAAAGTGTGTAAATATTAAGAAAAGATATAAATTGTTATGGTATTCCCAAGAGTATAAATAAGACATAGTCTACACTTTAAAATGGTATCAATCCCACTGTTTTGGTTAAGGCTGCATTTTTTATTTTATTTTTTTACTGAAATAGTTATGCTGGTACAGTTCTTAGTATGGATGTAGTTATAATGGTAGAATGGTGCCTTATGTTAGTATAGTTTAGTTAGTATATTCCTGTACAGGGGCGCCGGAGATTGGGGCTTGTTGAGTCCCACGCCTCTCGGCTTCAGCCCCGTGGGGGGCGCCGGAAATCAGGGCTTCAGACTCGCGCCTCCCAGCTTCAGCCCTGCGGGGGGCTCCAGGGATCAGGGCTTCAGCCCCACGCCTCTCAGCTTCAGCCCCACAGGGTCACCACGAATCGGGGCTTCAACCTCAGGTCCTGACTTCAGCCCTGCGGGGGAGCTGCAGCTTGGGCTCTGGATTTCAGCCGCGGGAACCTGGGGCCCTCTTGAAAGGGTTTGTGGACCCCCAGTTGAGAACCACTGCTGTATATAATATATTATCCAGTGCAGTTTTAAAAGTTGCTAGCCACAGACATTCTACTACTTTCCTTGGGAAATTATTCCACAATCCAATGGCGCTCATTGTTAGGATTTCACCCCCCCCCCCGCTGTTTTTCAGACTAAATTTTCTTTCATGCAATTTAATTCCAATGCATTTTAAGGTTTGTCTACACCTATATATATACACCTCTACCCCAATATAATGCTACTTGATATAACATGAATTCGGGTATAACACGGTAAAGCAGCGCTCCGGGGGGGTGGGGCTGCACGCTCCGGCTGATCAAACCACGTTCAATGTAACGCGGTTTTACCTATAACGCGCTAAGATTTTTTGGCTCCCGAGGACAGCGTTATATCGGGGTAGAGCTATATGTTTAATCATACTGGTATAGTTAAAGCAGTGGATCTTAAACTTTTGTACAGGTGACCCCTTTCACATAGCAAGCCTCTGAATGTGACCCCCCTTATAAATTAAAAATACTTTTTTGTATATTTGTATATTTAATACCATTATAAATGCTGGAGGCAAAGTGGGGTTTAGGGTGGAGGCTGACAGCTCGCAACCCCCCATATAATAACCTCATGACCCCCTGAGGGGTCCCGACCCCCAGTTTGAGAACCCCTGAGTTAAAGCAATACAGCCTCCCTAGTTCTACCAGTACAGAAGTGCTTATGCTGGTATAGCTTATTCTGGGGGCTGGAACTGGGAGGCGTGGAGCTTAATCCCAGATCCCCGAGCCCTGGTGCTCCCTATGGAGCAGAAGCCCTGAGCCCATGGGCAGAGTTGTGGACATGGAGGGCATTGTCACCCCCTCCCGCAAACTGCAGCACAAGATCACAGCAGTCCGGGGGTCAGCGCCACACTCCCCGCATCTCCTTCTCTCCCCGCCCCCTGGCCAGGTTGGAGGCGGGAAGCTGGAGCCGGGCAGTGAGTAGGGGGCAGCTACTGCTCTGGCTGGTGCCTTGAAGCAGGCAGCCGCAGCATTCCCTCGTCTCCTGCTGGTGCCCCGGGTTGAAGCTGCTCCTCAGCTCCCACCCTGCTTTGCTTACACAGCTGGTAAGAGTTGCCTGGGCGGGGGACCTGGCTTCATGGCTGGCAGAGCCCTTGGGGAACAGGGACCACAGGGAAACCCTCTCAGCACGCAGCCCCTGCACCCTGAGCTATGCTCTCCCTGCACCCTGAGCTACCCCCATGCCCGCACACAGCCCCTAGCTACATAGGCGCTGGAAGAAGAGGTGCGGGGGGCCGCTACTGGCCCTGCGCCTGCCCCTGCCTCAGCCCCCTTATCCCTGTCTGTCCCCCCCTCCTGGAGACACGGCCCTGTGCCTAGCTTCAGCTGGGGTGGGGGCATGAGGTAAAAAGTTTGGAGATAGTTTTGCTGGCTTTCAGCACCCCCACTATAAAATGCATTCCAGTGCCACTGCTTAGCTACCCCCCCTGTCTGCACACAACCCTTAGCTACCCCCCTGCCTGCACCCTAAGCTGTTTTCAAACTTTTTGAGCTAAGCCCCCCACCATTGAGTTATAATTTTTGGTTGCGCCCCCCTCAACCCAGACAGGTGGGTGGCCTGCTGAGGTGAGTCATGGGGTGGAGGTGGTCTCCCTCCCTGGACCCCGACATGCAGAGCTGGCTCGAGCCCCACTGGCCCTCCCCCCCCCAAAAATAGACGTCACACTATGCCTAAGCCCAAGGCCCCTGCCCCGAGGGCACCCCCCCAACTCTCTTGAGCCCTGGAATTTTTAATAGAATATTGGGGAGGGCCTCAGAAAGAAAAAGGTTGAGAACTGCTGATATACAAGACAATCCTGTATTGGCAGGGGGTGAACTAAGTGACGTACAGTAATTGTTCTTAATTTCTTTATTACAATTCATGAAAAAACTAAGATTACACAGTGCCTTTTTCATCCAGCGACCTCAAAGTGCTTTTGTCAATGTGAATTCCTGTCTTCTGAAGAAGGTGTCGGTAAGTGTTACTATTGTACTCAGACAAACTGGTGCACCGATAAGTAGGTTGAGTAATTTACCCAAGATTTCACAGCCTGTATGTAGGTGAAGTAGGAATAAAACCCAAGAATCCTGGTTCCCAGCCCCCTGTTTTATCCACTAGACAGACCGCCTCTGTGTAAGAATGTGAGTCCAAGCAGGTTTATGTGTTACACTAATTATGTTTATCTAGGCATTGCAGCTTTTCATGAGTTAGTATGTGATTTCTCTGCCTTTAATTTGGGAGGTTTATTAGGGAAAAATTAATTTTAAAACTCACTGGGAAACCAGTGATGTCTCACACGTGACTATTACATTGCCGCTGACTGAATTAATGAACCTTTGAACCTTCTGATTGTAGAAATCTTGAATGTCTTGTATTGAAACTTTATTTTTCCTGCTGGCAATAATGAAACTGGTGAGCTGCAAGCTTTGTTGACTTATCCATGCAATACAAACTGTAAAAAAAATCCTAAATTCCTTCCCAAGGAAGTGTCTGCTTAGTCTTCCTGTTAGCACTTCCACTGCCCTTGTTCCTTCCCCGGTTGAAGCCTTGTTTCACAGACTGCTTCTATCCCCAGTAACAAAAAAACCCTAACCCGCCTTTTTGTTTCTTTTGACACCAACACAGTATGTCAGCCTGTGCCTAAGAGAGAGCTATATTGAAATAGCTTTCTTTGTGAATTTCTCATTGCTATTCATGGGTGGGGATTGTCGCTTAAGGGTCAAATTAGAACTCAGTCAACCAGAGCGACGACAGTGAGTGGAGCCAGCCTCCAGCTAGATTCCCCCTCTAAGTTCTGAAAAGCTGTTTACTTGGAGTTCATCACATACATTATATATTGGTTTTGCAAAATGCTCTTTTCATATGCACAGGCTGAATTCTGCTTAGTTTGTTACTCATGGTCATTAACGTTGAGGGCTCGCCTTTTGCCCCATCTCCTTACATTCATCTTTGTCTGCATCTTAGGACATTTGTGCCCTTTCTGATGAGCTGTTGATCATTAGTGTTGAACTCCCATCATTTTAAGGAAAACTACTTATCTGAGTGTGATGGATTTTCTGTTATTTTCACTGGGATTATACTGTAGTAAACTTGTAACCCTTGACCCAAAGGAGTTTCAGCCCTGAGTCTTCCTACAGGTAGAATTTTATAAAGGGCAGATTAGAGATTCTTTGAGCTACATGTAGGTCATTAGCTCCAAAGATCTGCCTTCATTCAGGTTCGCTGTGGGACTGGACTTCAGGTGGTTACTTTTAACAGATTAAGGTAGTTTGTGGTTGTAGGCTGTAGTATAGTGTGTATCATAAAACTTGACCAACATTAATGGATGTTATGTTGGGTTTAAATTTCCAACATGGGTGCCTAAAGGGAAGCACCTAAATAAGTGGCCTGGTGTTTTTTGTTTTCCATTGTTGCTGAGCATCCCTATCCTCCTGGAACTCAATTTGGAGGCGGGATATTCACACCTCTGAAAATGGTGTAACTCAAGTGCCTAAATATGACTCTGAGCGCCTGACATTAGACCCCCGTGTTTTGAACACTTTGGACATCATGCCAACTGGTACAAGTTTCTGAATTCTGAGATCCAGAATTTTCAGCCCATGTAAGACACTAGCAATAATTTCTCCAGTAACAAGTAAGTATTTCCATTGACAACATGTTGGCCAATCTGGCTCTCAGGATTGGCTTCTATAAATGTGGTTTCTCTTTTTCTTCTGAGTTATGCAGAAAATGCTATCTATATATATTTAAATGGTGACATGCATACCACGTGGAAAGGAGGACATATGGAATGAGCATGTTTAAAAAGAGGCTCTTGGAGTACTGACACCTCAAGAACTAACTTTTCTTCCTCTTCCTTCTATTGTAGCTGATTCTGCTTGAGGCTGCTGTCCTGCTTTCTCTGCACTTTTCTAGTCTTAGTGGGTGATGTTACAGCATCTTTAACATTCAGACCCTAATACTCTACTAGGTGTGTATTGCTCGGTTTTCATTGCATGATTTATAATGTTGCATGGGAGATAGCATTCACTCTAAGGCTGCTTGTATACTCTGGCAACTTTTAGCGAATAGGTTGTGGATCAATAGACGTTTTCAATCCCAGTTTTCTGTTATGTTATTCTTTCTCCCCTTCAGGCGCACATAGCTACTATGCCCATACATACACATACATCTCACGTTCTGTTTTGCTTTCTCTTGTTTGCCCATATTCAGGATGCTTCTTATTACTTCCCACAGCAGTATTCCCTGTTAGTAGGGTTCGTTCCTGTTTGGAGGCAAACTAGGTTGTGAGAGCAGCAGCAAACCATCAGAGTAGGGTGACCAGACAGCAAGTGTGAAAAATCGGGATGGGGGTGGGGAGTAATAGCAGCCTATATAAGAAAAAGACCCAAAAATCAGGACTGTCCCTATAAAATCAGGACATTTGGTCACCCTACATCAGAGGGGCTGTGGTGCATAGTATGTTGTTACTCATAAGGTGAACAGGCTATGCAGGCTATGTGGGCACACAAGAAAATGGTCACATGCCATGGGATACTGAGGAGCTCTCTGAGAAGCACCTTTTCCTGAGAAGATTCTGGCACATCTCTGCCACCAACTGACAGACCCTGCTCTGTTTCTAACTGCAGCTCGCTCAAGTACCTGCTGTTCTTCATTTGTAGGAGGAATAACTGCGAATCCTATACCTGCATCAACTGGAGTGTTTAGGCTAGGATTTTCAAAGCAGTGTAAGGGAGTTAGGTGTCCTACTGAATTTCAATTAGAGTATGTCTCCATTGTAGCTGGAAGTAAGTCTTTTATGTGGGTAGACTGACTCATGCTGGCAGGGCTCAAGCTAGTGTGCTAAAAACAGTAGTGTGGACATGGCAGCTTGGACAGCAGCTCAGGCTACCAAGCCCGTCTGATCCCCTGGGTCTCAGTTTGGATACTTAGCCCAAGTCTGCTGGAGTTGCAATGTCCACACTGCTATTTTTTAGCATGCTAGCTCGTCATCTGCTAGCACAAGTCTACCTAGGGCTGGGAGGCTGGCTTCCAGCTGCAGTGTAGACATACTCCTAGAGATCAGTGCCTCGCTCCCTCAGGCTCTTTTGAAAACCCCAGACAATACCCTTCCTCCACCCCCACCAAACCCACTCTCCCATTAGTCCAGAGTGCACAGTTCAGTGAACAATTAGGGCTTTACTCACATTGCTGAGCACAGTGCAGAGATAAGTACACAAAAGAGAGACAATCTGGAAGTCTCTCTGCACAAATCCTGAACAAACATAGATTCACCAGCACTTTGACTCTTCGTAGGACCGAATTCTTAGGGAAAAATCTCCCCTTTGCAGAAGACTAGCAAAAGGCCTGTGCATTCCATAAATCTCCAAAGATACATACCTTAAAACAGGGCATGAGTTGGATATAAGTAGTGCATAGCTGGTCCTTTGTGTTGCGGGAATTTCACCCTTAGTGATCACTTAAACCAGGGTTCTCAACCTTTTTCTTTCTGAGGCCCCCCACAACATGCTACAAAAACTCCAGGGCCCAGCAGGGGAGTGTTGGGGCTCAGGGCTCTGGACTCCGGGCGAGAGAGGACCTTGGGCATAGGTGTACTTTGACGTCTATTTTGGGGGCGGGGGCAGGGGCCAGCAGGGGTCAAGCCAGCTCCGCACGGCAGGGTCCAGGGAGGGAGCATCACCTCCACCCCCTGACTCACCTCAGCAGGCCACCCAGCCTGTCTGGGTTGGGCGGGCGCGGGGGGCAACCAAAAATTATAACTCAAAGGTGGGTGGGCTCAGCTCACAAAGTTTGAGAACGGCTCAGGGTGCAGGGAGAGGGGTAGCTAGGGGCTGTTTGTGGCATGGGGGTACCTCAGAGTGCAGGCAGGGGGTAGCTAGGTGCTATGCATAGGCAGGGGGTACCTCAGAGTGCAGGCAGGAGGTAGCTAGGGGGTGTGTGGAGACGGGGGTAGCTCAGGGTGCAGGGAGGCGGGTAGGGGTGTGTGCCAGGAGGGCTCCCCCTGTGGTAAATGCTCCCCGAGGGCTTTGCCAGCCACAGAGCCGGGTACCCCCGCCCAGACGGCTCTTACTGGCTGTGTGAGCAAAGGAGGATGGGAGCTGGGGAGCAGCTTCAACCCCCAGCAGCTGCGGGAGATGAGGGAACACCATGGCTGCCTGCTCCATGGCAGCTGTCCCACACTACTCGGCTCTGGGTTCCGGCCTCTGACCTGGCCACGGGATGGGGAGAGAAGGAGGTAGAGAGTGAGGGTGGAGTGCCCCGGGACTGCCCTGCTCTTGCACTGTAGTTTGGGGCAGGGCAACACCTCCATGTCCCCCATCTCTGCCCATTGGTTCAGGGCTTCTGCCCTGTGGTGAGCACCGGGGCTCAGGGCTCCGGAATTCAGCCCTGCTGCTCCCAGCTTCAACCCCATGGGGGACGCCGAGCATCAGGGCTTTAACCCTATGGTTCCTGGCTTCATCCCTGAGAGGTGCTGGGGCTCTGGCCGTGGACCCCCTGAAATGGTTCATGGACCCCCTGAAATGGTTCGCAGACCCCCTGGGGGCCAGGGACCCCCTGTTGAGAACTGCTGACTTAAACAACTAGTTTTGCTTATGTTGACCCATATGAGGCAGCTTGGTGCATTGATTCTAAATATGAGCAATCAGAAAAGACAGATCAATATACTGCTGGTCTGTATTCTAGCTATAATACAACATAATAGTACATTTAGAATCACATAGGTAGGACAAAATAGATTTGCTTTTGTCAGCGTAGCCTTTGACACTCTTTATGCAGTTGTTTGCTGCGTTTAGATAAGTCTCTAGAATTGCAGCACAAGGAATAATCTTTACCTGGCTGCTATAGTTTAAATATTTTTCATTTATTTATAGGGTTTTCCAGCACACTTTGATTTATTTACAAATGGTAGCAAATTGCAAGTGGCAGGCTGCGTAACTAACTTCATGAGTCAGGACTTTTTTTTTCTAGTCTAGACTGCTGATAGTGTAAATTGTTCAAACACTAGGTAAATAATTGGAAATGCAATCAACAGCAAGCAAGTATTTATCTACTAATAAATCATTTGAAATGCGTAAGTCTGTCTTTGTCCAACCGTTCTTAAAAGGCATTTAGTGGTTCTGCTGCTGTTTCTGCGTAGCAATCAGGATTTTTATGGTCACTAATTGTGCATTTATTTTCTGACTGTGTTTCTCTTTGCACAAAGAAAAGAAACACAATATTTATGCTTGCAAAGAGGCTCACGTGTTATTTCCCTCATGGAGAGCTATAGGATTCTCTAGAGATTGATATTATTTATATCATCTCATTTTTGTAGACAGGAAGAGGTTCTCGGTTGCGTGGCATTAGCAGCCATCTACATTTTTTCAAGGGTTTTCTAAAGGGGAATCTTTGTCACGTTCTCAGAGCATGGCTTGAAAAGTATACAGCAGCTCAGTGATCAGCCATGTCTTTTCCTTTGTATTAATGACACCGCTGCTTCAAGTCATAAGTTGGAGAGAAGGGGGAGGGGTGGGGACGACTCTTCACCTTTCAAACTTTAGTTGTTAGATGTTCCTTATGAGAAAGACAATGTGAATTCTCTAGCATTTTATTTTTATACTGTTAGGGGAAAGTAGATTTGTAATTTGTTTAAAGTAGTTTATTTTGGTGTCCTCTCCATCTCACTCCCAACTAATTACCTTTTTGTAGTTGGACTATGGAAGATTCTTATAGGAATATTTCCAGAGTACCACAGAGATAATAGAAACAGGACATAAGTGATGCCTTCTGTGTGTTGGAAAAAGCTTTGTTAGCTCACACCAAGAGAGATGCTTGTTGATCACTCAAAGCCATTACTTTTCCGAATCCCTAACTTTTGAATGATCTTTAATTCATGGTAGTGTCAACTCCTAGAGGCTCTGCTTCAGAAAGATCTTGAGTTTACTGTGCTTCCTCTTGGAGGCTATTAGAGGAAGCTTTGTAGTATTGAGTTTTCCACAGGAACTCAGCTTCAACCTGCTCTTGAGTTGAGGAATGTAGGGGAACATTTGGAGAGGTGACACCAGGACTGCAACTCATCACATCTATTTTCCTCCTGTTAAAATCACATATGGCAGTAGATCTCTATTTATAGTCTGTGGACCACTGTACAGTCCATGAATCACTCCCAGGTGCTCTGGAGAGCTGCTTACAGTGTGGGAGGTATCTGCCAGTTTTCAAACAGTGATTTTTTTCTCCACAGGGATGTTTTAACCAAGTTCAGAACGCTTTAAGATTTCCAGAGGATTTTTTGGATCAATAAATTAATAAGAAGCTTGTCTGCACCCTGGTTTGTCTCTGCCAGGTGTTCCTTTTATATAAATTCAGCCATGATCAAACTTGTGGATGACTCCAAAATTAGAGGGCTACCAAATAAAGGATAGAACCAAACTGCACTGCAACAATGGGAGATTAGAAAAGTGAGGGCTGCAGACAACAACCAGGGGAAGTTCAATCCTAACAGATGAGAAATCCTACAAGTAGGAAGAGGAAATAAACAGCACAGCTACAGAATAGAGTTACAGAAACTTTGTTCTCCATGCAGCAAGTGCACTGCATATCAACCTAACCTCTGCTACTGTATCGCAATTTGACAGCATTTAATAGAGCTAGGAGAAAGGACTGATTTGCTGCTTTCTGCATATGATGTTCCTCAGTGTTCTTCAGTTCATACACTGCAGTATTAATGCAGACTTTGAACGTTTACATACCCCTTGGTTCTGCATGGGTGCAGAAGGGATGTGGGAGAGGGAACAAAGAACTTTCTCTTCCCACGGCACCCTTGCACAGCAGCTCGTTACAGACTAGCTGAGGAGCACAATCAATCCATAAGACTAGCATGGCTGGTGGTGGCAGTCTTCCATCGGCCCGTGAAGAAGGCTTGTTGCAGGGGAGAGTGCATGTCTGCGACCTGCTAAAGGTTGGTGGATCTGAGCTAGCCAGAATTCCTTCCATGGTTCCAGCTGCAACTTGAGCCCCTTCACACCTCACTACTGCAGGGTTATGCCTTGAAAGCACAATCCAGCCCAAAGTCTACAAAATACCATGAAAATTCTATTGTGAAATGCCGAAAAAGAAGAAACAAGCCACTGACGGAAATTAGACTTGTTATGGTGACAGTAGAGGTCTTCTGCTTTTCAGGCAAGACTGAAGAAGAGCACCTAATTCCTTCGCTTTTCCATACAGAAAAGCATCTTGGGCTACTCCTTAGGAGTTAACAATAAGTTGCAGGTCTGCAAGAGTACATGATGGGTTTTTTGTAGATAGACAACAAAAGGAACTACTGGCTTATAGGTTGAGCAGGTAACTATACCCTCTGAATCACATAGAAATGGAATAAAGCCCTTTGAAAGGACACATTAAGAATTTTTTGAAGTATTGTAGCTTCTGACAAGACAGGAAACTTGCTTGAATTGTGGGGAAAGCAGAGAATATTGCCTTGGGAGCACTTGAGTTCCAGATATTGTAAATTGTTTACTCATTATAGTTTAGTTTCAGTAAAGAGATTGAATTGAAACCACCATGCATCTTTACATAATATTCATAGTTCTTATATCAAAATATTTTGACTCCCCATTAACTTTATACATTTGCAAGGTCAGTGGGAAGTTGAGCTTCATGCATCACACACATGCTGAGAGGGCTTAATATGGAGAACATCTTAAAAATGACATAGTCAGTGCAGAGACATCTCAAAAGAAACTTGATTGATTTGCTGTGTTTTTCCAACATGTGGAGACAAGCAAACCTGTACAGTTTCTATGGAAAGTGTCCTTTTGTTTTACCTCATTTACATTAGTAGCAAGTAGCTGCATGACTGATTGCTGTGTGTGAAAATTCTTATTGGTTATCATGCATGCAAATACCCTGGTAATACAGTCTAAGAGAAGGTGCTGAAATCATGGCTTAAAGAAGCTTCATCTGTAATTGTGCAGTCTGCATTTAAAAAGCATGTTCTGTATTATAATTTGCCACCCCTTTCTCTCATTATAGCATGAACATATTTTCGTCCAACTTGCTAAATTTACAAGGATCCTTCAAAATGTGTACCCAATTAGTGACATTGCTAGGACAAATGAAGTATAAAACCAATAAGGGTGTAGCATTTGTTGTCCAGAAGCATGAAGCTTCACTCTGAAAGCCTTAACTATTATCATCCTTGCTGTGAAAGACAAAGATGCCAGATGAATAGTTATAAAGAATAAGTTCTTCTAGCAAAAAAGAGGAAAGTAATATTATCTTTATTTCCTTTTAAAAGTACATCATTATTTGCACAGTGAAATTAGTTTTGCAAGAGGCATGAAAATCTCTTGAGACATAAGTTTTAAAAGAAAGATCAAAGGAATTAAATAACAGTTGTATCTAAGGTGAGCATTTTTTTTTTAAACCGGGAAGCCTTGGGGTAATTACTTTTAATTTAAAATCAAATCAATGGATGGAAATGAAGTCTTTTCAAAGAGCAATTGGAGTTTGCGTCTTAGAGTGAATGCTATTTAATAGAATAATTAACATGTGCTTTTTATTCTTAACCTCTGACCTGTGCCCTCCCGCCCCTTTACCTAACCCTTTCCATTTGCCCTGGTCAGTTAACAGGCAGGAACATTTGAGAACAATCATGGATGATTATGATATCAGGTCTGCTGCTAGCATTTTGGCATCTGTTAAAGAGCAAGAGGCTCGTTTCGAGCGGCTCACCCGTGCACTTGAAGAAGAGCGACGCAATGTCTCCTTGCAGCTTGAACGTGCTAATCAACCCTCAGAACGAATGAGCATGTGCAACATTGGCAATGGTCAGCCCCTGGCAACCGCGTGGCAGCAACTTGTCCTGCAGGTAACAGCCTGCTTATCTTACCTGTCACTAGAATTCACACATCCCAGAATATCCCATTCCAGAAAGTAAAGAGCCTCTCCCAACTTATTTGTCATCAGCATTTCATTCCATAGTGTGTATTACAGAACAGAAAAACACTGAACTCAGCATATTTGTTTGATTGATTGAGGTAGCATGGATTATAGCACCTAGGATAAAATGTTACTCTCATCTCTTTTTACCCCTAAGGATGCTTCCTAAAAATGATAGCTCTCTGATAATTAAATCCCAATAAAGACCTTCACGCCAGCTCTTATAGCTATGTGCTTGCTACATGTGTGGAACTATCACTATACCTTTAAAAGTATGGGGCCAAACCATGATTTCCCTTATCAGGTAAAATTTTCTTTTGAAGTCAACTGGAGTTTGATAGAACAGGGACTGGGTGAAGATGGTGGATTTCCTCTGTTAAGGACTGCAAGCCTGCTCCTTGAGTAAGGACTTCAGGATTTGGCACACAGTGTTTATTCAAATGAAGGACTTTGGTCAGCCCCTGGCAACCGCGTGGCAGCAGCTTGTCCTGTATGTATGTCTGTTTATAAATCCGAGCCATAGTTTTGCCTCCTTCTTGCTCCTTAATGTGAAATGACAAACTGGTTGTATTTCTAACTGATTCTTTAAACTAGCAAATTATTTGGAAGCCTGTGGCAAATAATGCAGCAGCATCAGTAGTACTGGGAAGGTTCTGATCCATAATGAAACCCTGATCTGCTAGGGACTTTAGAACTTGCCTCCATCATCCCATACGCTTGCATTGATTGGTACATGAGTAGGGTTCTTGTGATGTCAAAACAGCTTTATGCTAATACATTTTTGGTGGGCAGTATTTCATGGAAGCTGTCCAAATCAGAGAGTTCTAGCTGGGTGTTCGGTAGCTTACAAATTCAGTGGGTAGACGTAGAGGAATTTATTTTGTGAAAGGCAGCTGTAAAAAAATGGCTGCCATGTTACTCCCTCTAGTCACTGTTTAATTATCCTTGCCATCTGTTTTCAGTTAGGACATTCAGCAGCAAAGAACTGACCTTTACTGCTTGGGCTAAAGGAGTAACTCCATTAGCTGTTAGCAGTTGTAAGTTGTTATCCTGATGATTAGCCACTAGAGGGGGATGCTGCATACATTTTAGAAGAATGGTACATCTGCACCTCCGCTTTTCTGGGTGTCTTTGTGAAAGGTGCTAGATCAGGTACAGTATGACTTTCCTGCACTGCCATGTTTTAAACCCCAATCAACTCCTATTAAAACCAATAGAAGGATTGATGTAACCAAGCTCTGAGTTATCCTTCTTTTGGAAGGGACCACCTGTATAAGTGAAACCAGTGTTCAGTCTACATGTGTGTTCAATCCTTGGCCTCTCTGGGGGCTAGACATGAAATGCTTCATTTGTAAATCATTAATGTTCAGCTTTTGAGGTAGTTTATATAGAAAAAATGCTACTGTCTTTGAAATAAAATTTTTAATTAGCTAAAAGTGCACAATTAGGACTTCATAATAATGTGTGGTTAACGTTTATGTAAAATACATGAAAACAGCGAAGGCCAAATTAATCCCTGGTGCAACAGCACTGACCTTAATAGAGTTTAAACCAGGGGTGAAATTTGGCCCTTCAGCCTCATACAGAATATTTAAAGATTGCAAATGCAGTAGCTTTACTTTCACTGTGCCTTTCATCATGAAGTGTACATCCAGCACTTTACAGGCTATGTGCTACAGTAAATAGGAATCTGTCATTCATCACTGAAAGGCCACCATTTCTGAATGGCTGTAGTTCATTGGTGGGTGGCAGATCTCTGTACTGAACAATCTCAAAAAAGATATATTAGAACTGGAAAAGGTACAGAGAAGGGCAACAAAAATGATTAAGGGTATGAAACAGCTTCCATATGAGGAGAGATTAAAAAGACTGGGATTATTCATCTTGAAAAAGAGACAACTGAGGGCGGATGTGATAGTCTATAAAATCATGAATGGTGTGGAGAAAGTGAATAAGGAAGTATTATTTATTCCTTCTCATAACATAAGAACCAGAGGTCACCCAAAGAAACTAATAGACAGCAGGTTTAAAATAATCATAAGGAAGTACTACTTCTCACAACGCAGAATCAATGTGTGGAACTCAATGCCAGGGGACGTAGTGAAAACCAAAAGTATAACTGGGTTCAAAACAGAATTAGATAAATTAATGGAGAATAGGTCCATCAATGACTATTAGCCAAAATGATCCGGGACACCACCCCATGCTTTGGATGTCCTTAAACCTCTGCCAGAAACTGGGACTGGACTACAGAGGATTGATCACTTGATAAATTACTTTGTTCAGTTCATTCCCTCTGAAGCATCTGGCACTGGCTGCTGTTGGAAGGCAGGATACTGGGCTGGATGGACCATTGGACTGACCCAATATGGCCGTTCTTATGTTCATATAATATAATTTAACGTTGCAGCTAATATTAGAGTTTTTCCATTTGAAACTACAAAGGGAATTATATACAGAATCTAAGTATCTCATCTGGAATTTGGGCAAGAAATGAGGATTTACAACCCTGTTCTTTTGGAAAGTGGCATATAATCTGTAATGACCCTTGTGACCAGGGCTTCTGTCTTGTCTGACGGTTGGGGTGGACACTGGCCCAGAGACTTGATCAGTGAAGTATTAGTAGGTAAAGATTTGCTGTATGCCTGCAGCAGCATCACTATGTGCTTTTCCTTAACACACTCCCAAGCTTCTCCCAGATGTCATTCTTAGCTTAATTTTCTTTCTTTTAAAAAAAAAAAACAAATTTTTTTTTAGTAAAAGGAAGAGGACAGAGGCAATGTGCCAGAATTGTAACAGTTTCCTGAAGTCCTTTAAAAACAAAATCAAGGACTTATGCAAATGTTGTTTCTAATTCATTCTAGATACCTTGTCAGCTGCACTCCTTTTTTTAAATTTTTACACCAACCTTAAGCTCCTTCGTTATCTCAACAGCGTCTTCTTATTCCAGGCTGCAAGCAGCTCAGCTAGCCTTTTCACTAAATGGGAAGAAAAATAATCTTATGTCATTCTGTCTGTTCAGCGTGAGCTTGGAGCGCACAAACAGCACAAGCAAATTGTACTCCATTTGTCTACGTTTGCTGCATGTGCTTCAGGCATTATTTAGCTGTGTACATCATCTCTTAACCGCCACCAGGAAATGTCAAATGGGCAAATGATGTCAGAGATGCACTCTAATTGCAAAAAGATTTTTACTTAAGTGTAGCTATTTAAATGGGGGGGAAACATGGGGAGGGGAGTTTGCTGAAAGCTTTTAAAAATATTTGTTTTGCTGTCCAGGGAAATCATTTCACCACCTCTTCCACTGTAAATGCTGCAGAAAAGGTTTGTTCACATGTTAATTGGAAAGGTCTGGAATGATGCTTGAAGTCTTTTTGGCCACAGAACCGAATCCTATGATATACCATGAAGGGGAAGATCTGCTTAAATACTGTTACCATGCTATGATCCCCCTGAGATCTGATAAACAGTTGTAACTCCCATTGACTTCAGTGAGTTTTGCCTGAGGAAATACTGAGGGGACTCAGTTGTGCTTGGCTTGCACAGTCCTTTGTTGGAGGCAGCACGCCTGCCAAAGTTCCTGGGTGTGCAGAGGCTGTGTGCTACTATCCTTGGTTGGGGGATGATTAACTGACTCCATGTGGGCAGCTAGCTCTGCTGGCAAGTGTGAATCCTGGAGAGAGGAGTAACAAGTTCCATGTAGTTAATGCTGCTAAACAAACCTGGGTAAATGCATTTTATACCATGTGTCTCTTCCAAGTTGTCTCCAAAGGAAGCTTCGTGTAGAGGGCATTGCAGTAATCCATTCTAGAAATCCAGAAAGCCATGATCACAGTGACAGGGGCAACAGTCATAAGAGGAAGCTGTAATCGCCTCCCTAGATGCTGTTGGAAAAAGGGCCCTGTAGACCACCTAGACCACTTTAGATGCCAAGAGCTGTCAAAACAAGAGCACACTGGCAGATCGTGAGCACTCTGGTCTGTCTTGCCACCCAGGCAAGCTTGCCCCTGTGATAGATGGTCCCTTACACCAAAAAACACAACAATGTTCAGGTTGCTCCCATTCCCAAAGGACCGGTCACTTACCCAGGTCAGTTGCAACTCAGATCTCAAGACAAAAACAAGACCTGTAGCCAATCCTATAATAAACTAACTAAAGGTTTATTAACTATGGAAAAGAAATAAGAGAGTTATTTACATGGTTAAAGCAGGTTAACATACTCACACAAATGAGTTGCAGTGTTAGGTTTCAAAAGATGAGAGAAGCTGCTGTGATATGCAAGCTCTATATGTTCTTTAGGGCTAACCCAAGCTAAACAGTCAGGGATCCCTTGCTTTTACTTATAAATCTTTGCCCCTCAGAGTTCAAGCATCATAGAGATAATAGTTTCTTAGGGACTTTTATTCCATTCCCCTAGAGCTCAAGATGATGGGACAATGGTTTGTGCACACAAAGTCTTTTGTCCACTGATGTTATACATGGCTTGTCTGGTGTCTATGGGCCTTCTTTTGTGGTAAACTAGAATCATAGGACTGGAAGGGACCTCGAGAGGTCATTTAGTCCAGTCCCCTGCACTTATGGCAGGACTAAGTATTATCTAGACCAAAGGTGAGCAAACTATGCCCCGTGGGCCGCATCCGGCCCGTCAGGACTTTTAATACAGCCCTCGAGCTCCCACTGGGGAGCGGTATCAGGGGCTTGCCCCGTTCCAGCACTCCAGCCGGGGATCAGGGTCAGGGGCTTGTCGTGCGGCTCCCGGAAGCAGCGGCATGTCCCCTCTCCAGCTTCTATGCGTAGGGGCAGCCAGAGGGCTCTCTGCCCACTGCCCCAACCCCAAGTGCCACCACCCGCAGCTCCCATTGTCCAGGAACCTCAGCCAAAGGGAGCTGCAGGTGAGACACCTGCAGACAGGGCAGCGCGCAGAGCCACCTGGTCACGCCTCCCCATAGGAGCCGGAGCAGGGATATGCTGCTGCTTCCGGGAACTGCTTGAGGTAAGCGCAACCCAGAGCCTGCACCCCTGAGGCCTCTCGCCGTGCTCCAACCCCCTGCCCCAGCCCTGATACCCCTCCTGTCCTCCGAACCCCTCAGTCCCAGCCCAGAGCACCCTCCTGCACCCCAAACCTCTCATCCCCAGCCCTACCCCAGAGCCCACACCCCCAACCAGAGCCCTCATATCCCCCCTGCACCCCAGCTCCCTGCCCCAGCCTGGAGCCCCCTCCCACACTATGAACTCCTCATTTCTGACCCCTCCCCAGAGCCCACACCCCCAGCCAGAGCCTTCACCCC
This sequence comes from Trachemys scripta elegans, assembly GCF_013100865.1. Taxonomy (NCBI): domain Eukaryota; kingdom Metazoa; phylum Chordata; order Testudines; family Emydidae; genus Trachemys; species Trachemys scripta. The sequence continues at coordinate 16,406,083 of NC_048312.1, forward strand.
CTCCAACACCCCAACCCCCAATTTTGTGAGCATTCATGGCCTGCCATACAATTTTTATACCCAGATGTGGCCCTTGGGCCAAAAAGTTTGCCCACCCCTATCTAGACCATCCCTATAATATTTCACACTTGTTAATGCTTCCCCCCTGACTGGGGGGTTTATAGTATCAGAGCAAAACTTTCACAGTCACAGAGCAACCACTTAAATATTACCTTTTAATCTGGGATACAGATTTTGTAAGTGAAATTAATGCATGCAGCAATTTACAAGCATTTCATAGAATCTAAACACTAAACCCATTTTTATAAATCGGATACCTGTTTTAACAATACTAACACACAGGTAACCCAGACTGGTTTCCAGCTATGCATTTGTCTGTGTTCAGTCTTTAGGGGCTTTGGCATGAGCTGTCACCTGGTCTGCCAGCATCACAGTTACCCTTAAAAATGGCATAGGAAACCTTTCCTGCCCTATAACACGCAAATAAGGTACAGTTTAAGTGCATATTAAGCTTACAGTGTTCATTCTGTTAATAGAAATTCTTGCTAAAACCCATACCACCTCTAGCTCCATTCAGGTCAGTGTATTCTTCTGTAGCTTTGGGGACTAGAAGCTATGTGGCTGGCCCTGGCTATATGTTACTGAAACTGAAATCCAGTTGCCCTCAAATGAGGAGAGCCAGCTGTCCATGCATCCTTGTTTGCTTCCCTACATGTTGCTGTAGAAGACAAGAATATAAAAAGGTGACTCTGGCGTTTGATGTCCAAAGCTGTCAGAGTACTGGCAGCACAGATGGATTTGGCCATTTTATCCTTTTACCAATGCAGACATAGCACAATAACCTTTTAAGTATAGCATTTTTTAATAGAGTGTATCTTGTTTCTTTCACAAATGTTAAAGACTCCAATGATGATGTGATTTTTTTATAAACTTGATAAACCTTAAAACCCTTCATGTGTGAGGGATTTTATTTAATCTGCCTGCTTTTATTTCACTTTGTTTCAAATCAAACTTCAACTTAGTTCCTCCTGTGAGGAGTGGTATGATAGAGAAAAGATAGGAAAGTGCACATGTGTTAGGGTCTTTACTATAGCACCCTGAACTGCAAAGAGCAGCAATATTGTCATTGGATCACAGCTAACCATTCAGAGCACATTATATTTTAATATTAAAGAACATTCTTTTTAATAAAAACAGCTCACACTCGTGAAACTTATTACAATAAAAGGCCAGATCCTTAGCTGGTGTGAATTAGCATTAACTTCAATGAAGCTATGGCAATTCACATCAACTGGAGATCTGACCAAAAATGTTCACATTGAAAGGCTCCTGCCCCTATCAATACACCGACAATTTCCATTCGTGTTAATGCTTCATAACAAAAATACAGCACCATTTTCTCAGTTAGGCTAGCTTATCCCAATGAATACAACACAACAATACTTTGATTTCTCCAGTCTTCTTTCCAGTGATCTTGTAGTGCTATACGAGGATTTGAAAGTGTTTTCCTGCTCATGCAAGGTAAGCAAGTATCCCTGTTTTACAGATTGGGAAAATGACACACGAAAACTAAGTGACTTGCCCAAGGTTTTACAGGGAGTCTGTGGCATAATGTGCAGTAGCTCACAGATCTTTTTAACTCTGTGTCCTGTGCCTTATCCACAGGACTGTCCCTCCTGCACTTCGGATTGAGACCATTAAAATGGAGTCTGAAAAGATTTAAAATTGACAAAATAATCTACTGAATTAAACTATTCACTGCATTTCATGGCTTTGACCTTGATTTCCCATTCTTTAAATCTTTATTTCATGAATTCTCTACAAATAGAGCTTAGAATTTTCTTTAACAGTTGGGTAGGGCACTGGCAGGTAGCTTATACCCAACATGGAATGTGCATATATAATATATAGAATTACAAAACCTGGTATTAAAGAAATGTGGACATGAATTTACTGTGAGGCGCATTGTGTCTTAGAATGTTAATGCTCTGTCACCCATTTGCATTCTTGCTGTTTAAACTGATGGTGTTATTACTATGAGTTCTGTAGATCTCTGCTGTGCTTTATGGAATACTCTTTCATGGGAAATAATAGCTCCCTGGGGGAAGGAAAACTGGATTTAGTGTTGGCATACATTGGCAAGGAGTGAATATTGACTGAACAGTGGGTGTAGAGGAGCTTGTGTGTGATTCTATACCTATTCCTCCCACTATGTGTTTTGTTCATGATGAGCTGTCTTAGGAGACCTAGGATTGGAAACTATAAATACAATTAGTACATTGATTTTGTTTTCAATGGCTGTTTTTCCCCTGAGTGGAGTGGCAGAGTAACACAAAATACAAACATTGGGTTTTTCACATTTTGATCAAATAACCTTAAACTCTTGTCTAGCTCGGTGTTAGTCCAGCAGCTCCACAGCTTCAAAGATTTATTTCATCTTGTAAACTTTTGGGGTTGTGATCACACTGTGTAAAAACCCAACACCCAGGGAAGAGGTGCAAAGATGGGCAATGAGTTACATCTTCAAAGAAGTGCTCTAGGATTTGCTGTGTGGCTCTTGCTATTGATGGGAGTTAGGAAACTAATCCTTGTGCACCATTTTGAAAGCATCCCTCTAATTTAATTAGTGTATCAGAGCAAATTGCATCCAATCACATTGCACTTAAGTTACTACTTAACTCTCACATCTGATTTTATTCTTGCTTTTGTTCATCTAAGTGCCCGATTCTGCACTTAGGCCAATGATGAGCATCTGCATGCCTGTCTTGTAAAATCAGCACCACTGAGCAGTTTGCAAATGCATTAGTACCCATACATTTGAGGGTAGGACTGAGCTTCTTGTTTGTAACTTTTGTTGTACAGCACAGAGTAATTTGCTCTTTTAGACATCACTAACTGAATGAAGCATTTCTCTGCAGCAGAGTTTGTGATTCTCCTGTTTGTGAAGGGTTATTAGAGAGTCACTAAGGCCAGGTCTATACAGTTTCCATACAGATTTAACAATTTCACGTAGGGCGCTATGAATGGGTTGACTCATTGCCAGTCATAACATAGCAGCTTTGTCTCTGCTGAGGATCTCCAACCCGTAGCTGCTCCACCTCTGCAGTGGCCTGCAGAGGCACTGACTTTCTAAGTTTCCGGGGGATGCTCGACTTCTGCTGTGCCCCATGCCCCGCCTACAGTCCACCTCTTCCCTCAAGCCACCACCCCACCTCTTCCCACCCCTGCTCCTCCTCTTCCCACCCCATTCTGCACCCTCCCTCACCTCTTCTTGCCCCCACTCCTCCCACATTGCCTCCTGCACTCCTGAACAGCCAATCACCAGCGGGCAGGAGGTGCTAGGGGTGGGGTGGGTGGAGGGGGGGGAAGGAGCTGATCTGTGGGGCCCACTGGTGGGTGGGAGCCATAGGCGGTGGGTGAACCCCCACTTTGGGGAGGCTAGCCAGCCAGCCCCGCCCCTTCTGCCTGAGGTCCTGCCTCTGCCCAAAAACCCCCCCATTACAGGAGGAGCCCTGAGGCCGCCCCCAACCAGAGGAGCCCCAGCTTGCCCACCCCAGGCCACCCCCCCAGTGCCAGGCTGAGCGCCATGCCAGGCCACTCCCCCTGCCCAAGGCCAAGCTGGCACCCACCCGAATGCCAAACACTAGAGCCGGCGCACCTCCCCACCATCCAAGCCAGCAGCCCCAGTGCCCAGCCAAGTCGCCTCACTCCCCCACCAGACCCCCATGCCTGCTGCTTGCTTGCAACATTCCTCCTCACTCCCCTGTCTGTAGGAGAAGCGATGTGGCAAGCCGCGTGGGGACCTGCAAGGCGGGGGTGTGGGGGGGAGGTGGAGTGCAGGTAGGCAAGTGACAGCAACAGGAGCAGGTGGTGCGTGGGAGGGCCTCAGGGAAGGGGTGGGGTCACTACAGCCCAGGTATTTCTCAGAGGTGGCTATGCCAGGGAAGGCTCAGCCTGTTATACCCACCGCCCATGGGGGGAAGCTGATCGGCAGGGCAGGGGCAGGGGCGGGGTGGGGGGGAGCACAAGCACCCACCATTTTTTTCCATGGGTGCTCCAGCCCCGGAGCACCCAAAGAGTTGGTACCTCTGCTGGCCTGCCTCTTCCTGTGACTTGGTCCTCCAGCCAAGACACTTCAAAAGTCTCTCCCCTTCTGAGGTAGTCCATAAACAAAAAAGTAAGGGGAATTAATGCAAAGAAACTGAATTAATAAGAGAGAGGGAAATAACTCCCTCTCAGGTGTGTCACGATCTGGCCCATCCTTCCCTCAAGGAGGGGGCTTCAGGCAGTGGTTGTCTGGGAAGCGCCTGCCTTCAGTCATCCCTTTCTTCAGGAGTAGAGGGTTGAAGGTCTGTTCTCTTGCCCACAAGTGAGCTGTTCCCCTTTTAAACAACTCCTCCAGTCTGTGCTGCTTTGCAGGTGTGGTGGGGTGGAGCTAGCTAAGCCCAGAGAAGCTCCTTAACCCCTTGTTGTCCAATGTGGGGTTTGTATACCTCATCACAGATTCTGATTTTTTTTGACTGAAATATTTAAATTAGAACAAACCTTGAGTGTGGATTGGAAGCAGTTATACCAGTATAAAAGAGCCTTAGACTGGTATAACTGCATCCACATTCGGGAAATTGTACTGCTTTAACAGTTCCAAACTGGGGTAGTAAAAGCAGTACAAAAACTGTGTGTAGATCAGGCTATTTCTAAAAAAAAAAAAAGATTCCCACCATTTAAATTGTCAATGCTCAAGCCCGAGGATCTTTTGTTACTTGATTAGACTTGCCTTTTAGCAGGTTTAACTAACATGGTACTACATAGTAGTAAAACAGGTCCAGACTCTTGCCACACTAGGGTTTTTGCCTTAGAACTAGTGAGAACACTTTACATAAATTTCTCCAGCATAGGTTTGTCCATATCCTATGTCATCCATAAATCAGTAAATAGTTTTAGTTCTTGCTTTGCCTTTTTTTTTTTAACTTAACCACAGCATTCAGGAGATGTGAAGCTTTAAGGGAACATGAGTGAGGAAAGACTTGAGAGATCCCAAACTGGCTGTCTTTATCAGGACAACTTGAAAACCCAGCTCAAAATGCCATTAATCAACCAAGTTAAGAGTAACCCCACTTCAACCTTTTTCCACTGTGCAAACGTGCATCTGGCTGTTCAAGAAAAACCAACCTGCGAAAACAAAGCTACGGAATGTTTCATGTTTAAAATTCTGTTCACTTCTTTTTCTGGAACCAGCTGAAACAGAGAAATTAAAAATAAGCAAGTGTGGATTTTTTAATTTATTTTTTGATAAGGAAGTTTGCTGTCTGCTGTATTTTGTGTTGGTAATCGAGTGTCAGCATTTTTCTGTTCCATATTAATACTGCGGTGCGTTTGTGGTGGAGAGGTGGAACACAAGCTCTTGCCAAAAGTGACATTCCTTTTGAGGAAGTGCGGCTGGGGTTCAAGCAAATGATAAGCTGAAAAGTACAGCAGAGCACACAGCAGGAATGCAAAGCTACAAGAAGAAATGAGTGCAGATGTTTTCTGAGAAAAAAGCCACTGGTTAAATCAGTAGTGTTACGCCTGTGTAACATCGAGCCCATTGATTTTGCTGACCCAAATAGCATGTAGGATTCTTCATAGATTCAGTAAGCTATTGGATCACTTTTTTGCTTTTTGTTTCCCAATTGCAGAGATTAATCAATTCCTCCGATAAAGGCAACGAAGCATATCTCCTAAGATTCTCTGCCCTAAACTAGAGTAGGATAGGTTTGTAGAATTTGACAGTTGAAATTTAGGGCCCAGCTTTGTCATCTTGATATAATAGGTGATAGATGTATTAGAAATGCACATATAATTGCAGGTAGTACAGCAGTGGGAAAAAAATGTAGCCTGATCTAAACTGAGGCTTTGCTTGAGTACCCGAGGAGTCTTCTGCTCCTTCCACCCCTCCCCTCCCAATGCAGAGGGCAAGCAGTCCCCTTTTTGCCTGGTGTGTCAAGTTTCATTCTATTTAGCTATTGTCCACAGGGCCCCTTAGCTGTAGAGAAGTTTATGCTTTTCTTTCCCTGGGACTAAAATATTTGTGCTCATATTAAGGGATTGACAGTAGTGGCAAGTGACATGCATTCTTTCCTCACAGGTAAGATGAGGTGCAAACAAGATCACTGTTGGTTTCCAACTGCTCTACAGAGTGCTGCTATTTCCCTCTTTCAGTGCCATAACTCCCACTTTAGGAGGGGCCCAGGAATATTTATTCCATGCTGACTGCATTATCGCTGGTATTGAGCAGACTGTCAAATGTGATAGAATTTTCCAGTGTGGGTTTAGTCCTAGTCTAAACTCAGCTGACACCCTAAAAATGTAGGGGCTGATCCTTCAGATGTTACTCGTGAGAGGCATCCCATTGACTTTCCAGGAAATTATCTGGATCAGATTTTGATCGCCTCTTGCATGGATGCACAGGAAAGTCGCACTCTCTGCCCCTCTACTGGGACTAGCCAGAATCCCAACAGGGTTTATAATGCCTGCTTCCTCCTAGGGCACCACTGCTGGTAGTGTCTGAAATGGGATGAGGTCATCACAAGGCCAAAGGTGGTGCGACAGGTGTGCTGGTGTGTACTCCTTGGGGCCCTCTAAGTCTGTTAGAATTCCTCCTGGGGACCCCAAAGATTGCATGGCTCTTTTATAATCCTTTTTGCAGTCCTGACAGTGCACAGGGCAGAATCTAGCCCCACAGGAGTGGGCTCTAAATTAATGCAAGAAGTCAGATGGTGAAAATACATGTCCAAAAAATCAATGGGAGTGTTATCATTGATTTCAGAGGGACCCTGACCTATTGGACAGAGCGCATGACATATAAAAAGCCTTCTGCACGGAGGATACCAGTATGAAAACTTTAAGTTCTACTGAAGTCAGCTGGAGTTGAGAGCACTCAGCACCTTGCAGGAGCAACTCATTAGGATCAAGTGCATTACCTACTGAGAATTATGGGCATCAGAGTGTGAGCATGGCCTGTATTGAGTCAAGTCACTGTATGAATTTTTAATAGTAGGTTGCTTCTGGAGAAAGTATTTTAAACTAAAAAAGTTAGTAACTAAATTGCTGAGAGCTTGGTCCTTGTCTTTTTGGGAAAGGGGAATGATGATTTTCATTTTCCTATGACAATTTGAGTTTGCAAGGATAGCTCCTATGTGGTTAGTATTTCAAGGACATAGTCTCATCACAGTTGCTAACTTTCATGCGGTTAATAAGCACCCCGACTTTCACAATAAGCCAAAAATCAAGCTAATCCCATTTCAAAACAAGGTCAAAACAAGCCAGCCCCTAAGAACTCCAACACTCTATGTGACTAGATCCCTCTGGTGTGCAGTCTGGGACTGTGGTGGGCCCGCTGCACGCCCCTGACTCTCTTCCCCCCCTGCTTGCCAGGAGTCGATCAAAAATAAAAAAAGGAGGCAACAAGCTGCAAGCCAAAAACTAGCCAACAAGCAACTCACAAGCCAATTAAGCCAAAAACAAGCCCAATTTCTGCATTTTTTAAAGCAGGTTTGGCATGTCTGATTCTCATCTTGATTCATCACATTTTAATCATACAGGTTCTATTAATGGTTGAAAATAGGCACCTTTTGTTGGACTCCCTTGCTATTATGAAATACCTTGCTGTTCTCCATAGTCACCAGGACCTATCTCACTTTCACATTTGTGTGGCTTCATCTCACTCTTCATCTCTTAAGTATGTATCCTGCAACTTTATATGGTAACTGTTAAATTCCAAAGTGCTGTCCAGTGTTTGTCAGAAGGACGGCAGCTGTCCTTATGATAACAGTTATAGCTGTTCAAAACTATGGCCATATTCTCCCTACACTTTTTGAAAATATTTTTGCAGTTTCATTTGGTAGGACTTCACAGTTGGAAAATTTTGATATTTGTGTTTGTAAATCTTTGTGGTTTGGGAGTTTGGAATCAAGGGGGAGAGTGAGGATTTTGTTGTTGTTGCAAAGACCTTTAAAAATGAGCCTAATTTTGCTAAAAAAATTTAACTTTTTTAGCTTAGAAAGAGGACCGTTTTAGCTGCAAATGCTTAATTAGAAGTTTCACAGAACTGGGAGAACACTTTAAATTTTGCAAAAAAAAATATCTAAACACTCAAATTTCCAGTGTTTCCATTTCTAGTGCCAAAATTTCACATAGCTCTGCTAAAAATACAATGTTTCCTGTTAGGGCGTCTATGGTGAGACCCTTCCAAACATAATTTTACACACAATACCAACCTTATGAAACCAAGAAACTCGATTGTCTTCCTTTGCAAGATGCCAGATGCCATTTCATATCTCTGATTGTTGCAGGATCTTTTGATAAAACTACAAGTAATTATTAAATATGTCTCAAACTGGCAAAAGCAGGAACAATCAGAATTAAGGACTAAATACTTAAATACTACTATTGTGTTAAACAGGATCTATTTTTGAAAAAAGCATGCTACTGACATTTACCTCAGATAATTAAAACAGAAAGCATCTTGCATTTTAAAAGTGTGATTTATTTTTCACTATTTGTGCTGCTTGTTTAGTTTTTGCATTTCTTTCAGTGTAGACCATGAAAATAACTAGCCAATTTGCATGGGGATGTTTGTGTTTTTTGGTTTTTTTTTGTCATTTCCACTTTCTGGTTCTCAAGCACAATTCTACAAAGTTCAGGCTGGGATGCTGAGGGGGAAGGTTTAAATCCTGACAATAACTTGTTTGCATTGGATCTCTCTTAATTTCATGAAAACATGTTATTAATTTGCGCCCTGATCATGCAGGCAGAGGTGCCCACAGGATGTCTCACTGAAGCCAGTGGGGCTCTGTACGGATCTGCCCTGGCAGATCCACCTGCAGGATCAAGACCATGTTTTGTAGAGACTTCAAACAAACAAACAAACAAACAAACCAACCCTTGAATTTAGAATCCAAACTATCAGTCTTTCTTTTAAAACAGCAAGAAAGGCGCCCTCCCTCCCCAAAACCAAACCCTCCTGTCCAGTTGAGCACATACTCTTAACCACTTACTAGATTGCTGGATCCCCAGGTGTGTTAAGCCCTCAGAATCTGAAGGAAATCCAGGCACTGCTGCTATCTTAGGGCCTCTCCTTGGCTGCAGATTTTCTCTATGGCATCTCCTCCAGAGAGTTGCAACCATACAGCCCCCTGCCAGGCCCTTAAACCCAGGGTTGACCCTCAGACTTTCCTTGTAGCTTAAACACTTCCTCTCCTCGAACTCCAGCAGTGTGGTGTTCTGGGTTCACAGGTTAACTCCTCAGGCTCGCAGGGATAAAACACATGGACACTTTGCACAGGAGTCTAACAGCATTACTCTTTACTTAGTCACACATGAAATACACAGATCTGTACAAAAATAATAAACTCTGCGTGCATTTTCCCTGCTGTACTCACCACTCCACAGCATTCTTTGTCTTGGGATTAGAGTTGTCTGGGCCATCCAGAGTCCTTCTGCTGCAGTGCATGGCTTGTTTTGTGAAACATGGAACCTTCAGACCCCGTCCCCCGTTTGTCTTCTCGGACCTTGACTGGTCTTTTCCCTTCCTCTCTCCTGCCCAAAAATTTCCTTTATGGCTCTGAATCTCCCCCCCTGAGTCCTTTTTAAAGACTAAAATCAGCCCATTGATGTCTTTGTTGTGCTGCTAGTGACTTTCCACTCCCACCAACATATCTGCTGGAAGTAGAGAAGTGGAGAAAGTATCTTCTGGCTTCAGCTAATCCATTGTCATTCAATTGTTTCCATCTAGATAGGCAGCCATTAAATTCTAGCAACTCACTGTTGTCCCACGTTTGGCAGAGACAGAATACAGCCCTGTTAACCAATGGTGGATTCCACATTTATAAAGAGGCATTCAGTGATACAACAATTTTTATAGTAACAACTTCATATTATCAGCCAGAATAAATAATTTGTATAGCCAGTTTTCTCAAATCTTCACATCTCCGATTTGGTTAGTTCTGCTGTCTTGAAAGCTCAAAAAGTACCTATATTCTGAAAGGAGTTTGTAAATGAAATTGAGGGTTACAACTAACATAGTTGAATTATTGAATCTATTGCTAGCCTGGGTCATCTTACTAAAAGTGATGTCATGCTTATGGGTTAGATTCTGCTCTTAGGCCAGGTCTACACTACAGGCCTATATCAGTATAACTATGTCACTCGGGATGTGAAAAATCGACACCCCTGAGCGACATCGTTATACTGACCTAACTCCACCCTGGGAAGGCAGAGTTACGTCGACAGGAGAGCTACCGCGTCTCAGAGAGGTGGATTAACTATGCCAATGGGAGAAGCTCTCCCGTCAGTGTAATAGCATCTTTGTGAAGACAAGCCCTTAGTTTCACTGTTGCAAGTCTGGAATAATTCACTGAAGTCAGTGGATTTACACTGGTGTAACTCAGAACAGAATGGCCAAAGATGGCCAGGCCCGCAGACAGCAATTCCGGCCCCCAGGGCAGAACCCTAGAAAGGTCCACTTGACATTTGGGCAGTGCTGTGCCTGCACTGGCTGGTGACCAGCGAGCTGCTGCCGGCTGCACCGCTGGTGCCCAGTGAGCTGCCAGCTGTTCTGCTGGGTGCGCTCTTCCGGCACGGCCAGGGCTTCCACGTTCCCACCTGGCTGACTTCGCCACCGCCGGCACACCCCCCCATGCGCCTAGGAGCCCTGAGGCCTGCCCGGGCGATTTAAAAGGGCCTGGGGCTCCCAGGCCCTTTTAAATCACCTGGGCCCTGGGGAAATTTCCCTCTTTGCCCTCCCCCCATCAGCAGACCTGAAGATGGCCATCCACAGCCTGAGGCTGAGTACCAAGTGTAATTACAGCCTTTATTTTAAAATAAATAGCACAGTTTATTCAGGTAAAAAGCTTCTGTCCTTTTTAAACTGCCAAATTGCTGGGCTGAACAAAATATTCTTTTAACTATAGCTGTGGTGATGGAAAGTGCTACATAATGCTGCCTAAGTGCTTTTTAGGAACAGAACTTAAAATGAAGATGTATCTTTCGCCAAAGACATAGTGGTGTTTTTAGGCCATTACAGTTAAAGGTGGCTTTTGAATTTCCATTAATTGTTCTCTTCCTTTGCCAGTCTATTTTCATGTGTGAATATCTGAAGTGCTTGCAATTTGCCCAGGACTAAAACTTAGCACACAAGGAAACCTTAACCCTCTTTTCAAAAGATTCTTTTAAAAAGAAAACATAGATTTTTTTCAAATAACTCTTCTTTTCTTTGCCTTTATGATTCAAAAACAGGTTTTGTTTTTTAATAAAAATAAATTTAGACTAGATCAGGAGCAAGTAACATGCCTAATTGCTTTTAGCATTTTGAAAATGAATAAACCAAACCAACCACCTTCTCCCAATGAAACTTTGAATTTTGACAAATTAAAGATATCCCACAAAAACCCATCACCTGAGCAATGTCCCACACAAATATACCCCAATACTTAGTATTCTGACTCTCTTTGCTGCTTTTTTATATATATTAAATGGAACAAAGGAAAACAGTTTATCCATGACATTATAGTAATGAAAAAAGGCTGACTGGTATTCAGGGCTATGAAGCAACCCTGATGTTTGTCTGTATGGGAAACAGTGTTCTTGCTTTGGGAGCTCCTGCTTTGCTGGCTTTATGGAATCTACATGTCACTGAAGTCATATGCTGTGACTCGAGCAGAGCCGGCCCACAACATTTTAGCACCTGAGGCGGGGAGCTCAAATGACGCCCCCCATACCCTCTCGCTTGGGTCAAAATTTGAAAGGTTTAAATTCTGCCTTCTTCCTGTTCTACTCCTCTCATGGTACTGCTCTGCTATCTACCCCAATAAAGGAGAACTAACAACTTAAAATGCCTTGTTCAAAAATTTTAAGTGGCACTTAACTTTCAAACGCCTGAACAGCAAATGTAACTTTTCTTGTCTGCATAGTAAACACTGGCATTTTTATCTGTTTGAATAATCAAAGTGGTGCTTTCCGTGCCTTCTTGATTGCAAAGATTTGAACTGCTTCCTGAAGGTCCACAGTCTGGGCCAGCTCATGCTCTATTGAGATGGTTGCAAGGCCGACCAGCCTCTCCTGTGTCATTGTGGAGCGTAGATGTGTTTTTATTAACTTCAGCTTGGAGAAGCTGTGTTCTCCACTGTCAGCTGTTACAGGAAGTGTTAGAAGTATGCACAGAGTAACAAAAGCATTTGGAAAGAGGGTGGTCATCTTATTTGTGCACATATATTCCAGAACAGCCTTTGGAGTTGATCCTGCTGAAATGTATCTTGAAAGGGCTTTCAGTTCATCACCTAAATCACTCGCATCAATATTGTGCGTGTCATCATGTGTCAACACTGTCTCTAGTGCCCTGCATTGCTGGTGTAGGTCTTCTTCAGGTATAGCGAGGAGTTTTGGACTATCCTACAACATCCCAAATTTACTGCTGTGTTCCTTGAGCTGCATGAAATGTTCTTCAACTGACTGTATTGTACAATCTAGCACCTGATTAAAGAATTCAACTTCGAATTGTTGTTTGGGGTCTTTTATGGGATTATCCTGTGCCTCGTAGTTAAAATGTCTTCTTCGTTGGTGACTCTTGTATTCTTGAAAATAGCTTCAGTGTGAAGTTCCTCTGCCAACTTCTGTGCACTCTTCAGAACATTTTGAAATCCCTCATCTGATCAATAAGACTGTAGGTATGACTTTGCTTTGTCCAGTTGTTCCATTGCTCCAGATATATCAAGGTCAACACCTTGGAGTCTCTTGCTTACAACATTTATTTAAACTGTATGTCATACCACAACACTAAGCCACACAGAAATTTTAAGTTATGTATGTTTCTGGTGATTCCATTTCCCTCTGCCACTGTTCTCCCATGAACAGTTCCTGTCATAGCATTATCCTCCATAATGGCAAATCTGGCATCATCTATCTCTTCCCAATTTGGTGTTTGATAGGCCAGGAAAAACATTATGGTGAGATCTTATTGCTATATAGTCTCTGATCAAGTGATTGAAACCTCTTTCTCTGTGACATTTAAGACAAGCCTGGGAAAAAACTTAGGCAGACTTTAAAGTACTAAAGAAAATCCTGCACTGGGATAGAGCTTAAATCTCCTATTTTTTCCTCTAATTTCTAAAAGAGAAAAAAGGTTGCAGATGGAAGAAAGGTGGTACCTAAAAAAGAAAATAAATGAAGTGCCGAGAAATGTAGAAAGAAAGAATAGGGGCAAAAAGCAACCCTTAGAATGTGAGAGGTGAGCTATCAACACTGAGATGGCAAAGGACAGGCAGCCTATTGCCAAAAATGTAAAGTTCACAATGAGTCCGTTAAGGGCCCAATTCTGTAAGCATTTCTTCAAGTGAGTAGTTCCACTGTTCTCAGGATCAGACTCAGTATTGGCCAACCCTAGGTGTTCAAAAAATCATGACCCGAGCCTTCAAAACATCATGAGATTGGCTTAGAAATCATGAGACCTGAAATACATTTTGGGTTTTTGATTTGCCTTCTGGTTTTTGAGCCGTTAGGATTCATATTTTCAAACTTTTCTCCAGAACTGTAAAGGAGGCAAACTTTTTTTTTTTTTAATAAACACTGAGATTCTTGTATACTAGCATGACTCCAGGAGCTGGGGCTTTAAGAAAAACACCAAATATCACAAGGCCTGCAAAAATATCTCAGTTCTGACAACATGGGAGACTGCTTACTGAGTCAGAGCTGCCAGGGTCATGCCTGAAATTTTCAGTTGTGTTGGCTTTTGTGCAAGAGTAGCTGTTTCAATGCTCTATGAATATAGACTTTACACTCAATAAAAGAAAACATTATAAAGGCCCAGGCCCTGGCACATATCCCTGCATGTGTCCGACATGAATGGCACTTTTCTACACCAGGGTGGCCTCAGCAGAAGTTGAACTCTTTTATTTAGTTAACTAAAGAAAGAGTCTCTTCCTGTCCCTCCTGTGCTAGTAAGATGCATTCCTTCTTTTGCCTTGCCATGACCTTTAAGAATGTTTTCAAAGCCCATCGCCAGCCTGCCTCTAATCTAAACTGCTCCATGTTAGATGAACTCTGAACATTTCTCACCTGTTGGAGCAAACTGGGGTGACGCAGATAACAAGAGTTTTAGATTGGGATGAAATTTTGTGCAGCATCTATCATTGCTGTCAACCAGAGGAGCCTATGTGATGTTTATTTTAAAATTACTAATATCAGAATTAAGCTACATAGTTCTGCTCAGTTCTCTGGCCCCTAAAATGCAAAGCCAAAGGCAGTTGTCCCATAGCTCTAGTGTCCAGCTCAAACTGACATTTCTTGATAGTAAGAGAAAAGCTTAAGTTACAACATCACTATGGGAGACACCTCTTTCTGATTTTTAGATTACAATTGATGTTAGTTAACAGGTTGGTAACAAGGGTTACCACTTGGCCAATATTTGACCAGCTTGGCCAGTTTTTTTATGGATGTGCCAGTTGCCAGAAAAACAATTTAACCTGCCAGTTTTTTTTTTAATGTGGGTCTAAAGATTTGCATTATTATCACAATGCACTGGGATATCTAATGTTAGAAGTTTCTGTGTCAGTTAAAGATGCTGCAGTGTTCCCACTTCCGCAGTTTAAGCAATAACAGATCAAAACTATCCAAAATACCATCAGTATGTGTATGAGTCACAGGAGAGTGAAGAGATGTGCAATGTTATCAATCTTACCTATATATGTTATCTCTCTAGGTAATCTAAGTGGCTGTTGAAGGGGGGTAGTTGCAGAGTTGACTTGTGGTTGGGAGTTAGGGTTGGGGGGGGTAGGTTGCTTGTGTGTGGGGGGGTTGCATTTCAAAGGTGTTAATCCTATTGGTAACACTGGAACATTTTCTAGAATTGAGGCTGAGATGTGTGAGGAACTGTGAGGGTAAGCAAGCTTGCTGTGTGAAAACGCATGCTCTGAAAATGCAAAATATTTAAGTGTAACCCTCATTTCTCATTCTCTGTTTGGTAGCTGGCTCCAGAGGCTGTCGGTGGCTGTCCCTGTTTTCCATGATCACTCCCTAATTTGGGGCCTGGTGCCCTGCAGTGCAGTTAGCAGTTCATCCCTAATTACCATTGTTCAGGCCACTGGCTGTTAGAATGGTGGATTTATTTCTTGCACGGGTTGTTTGCTGCAGGAAGCCGGTAGAGGGAAAATATCCTCAACCCATTGGCTAGTCCCTGAGAGCAAGGCCGGTTATTTAGCAGTGGAGGCAGGGCTTAGCTGGCTGACTCAAACCCCATTGATTGCTAACATCTGAAGGGCAGGGTTTCAGGGTCAGAATGCCAGTTAAGTGTCGTCCCTTTCCCCTGTTGTGGGTCAGCAGGTGATAAAGTGGTTACACTAGCTAAGGTAGGTTTCCAAGGAAAGAGCCTTAATGTGCTTTTGAGGTGTATTAATGTATATTTGCCTCGCTGTTCCTTGCAAGGTGTAGGAAGAGGGACCAGAGCCTAGTCCTGAGAGGTATGGGAGGATCCTTTTCCTTTTCAGTTAACTGCTTTCACCAAAGCAGCTGAGATGTTTTGTTTAAACAGCAGGTGTATAAGTTAGGATAGCTTCTTTACATTAAGAATATCAAAATCATGCAATATCTGGATGGAAAGTCTTTTTTTTTTTCTGCTGAGCAAGAAAAATATGAACTATAGCACAGCTAATGCTCTTTGCTGAAATAATGTACCACAAAAAGTGCAACATTATGTTTTACATGCATACGGCTGTATTATGGGAGTGGCTCGTAGCAACTCCCATGTTTGCGTAAAATGGTAAAAAATAATTCGAGGACTTTAGTTAATTGCAAATCCCAGTTTTCCTGTGCTGGGAATCTAAGAGGGGAGGAGACTGTGATTAAAAATGGATGAATTTCCTTTTGTGCTGCTGCGTGGGTGCTGGGTAGTCTATTTATTTTCACGGTCCAAAGTGAGCGAACTGCAAACAAGCAGGAGGATTTTTCTACTCAGGTTTATCAAATGTTGAGACCCCTCCTAGTTCATAAAGAAACTCGCTTAGCTGCTCTTCAGGTTCAGGGGTGTTCTTTGGAGAAGTTACTTTGAGGCGGAGACCCCGTTAACTTTGACAATCTCCCTCCTGTCTGGAAACAACATCTGTTTATTCTTCTTGCAAGTAACCTCTTAAAATAACTGAGGAAAAAATAGAAGGAAAAATACGGTGTGGGTGGGATTTTTGAATGGGTAACTTCGTGCTGTTGACTCCAGTTAGCGTCTAACCATTTCACAGTTTCCCGGGTTTGTGTGGGTCCTTCGCACAGCAGCAAAAGCAAAGGGGGTTGGGGGGAGACATTTTAAATTGGGAAAATGTGACTGTTAAATAAAAACATTGGCGGGGGCCGCTTGGAGGCAGGCGCAGCACCTGAAACTATTTATAACTGTTTTATAAAAAACTGATTAGATTAAAGATTTCAAACTGCCACGATCCCTTGATAGTAAGAGAGGGAAGCCTGCTTTTTCTGTAAGGTTGTGGCGCTTGGAAGAACAGCATGCAGGATCCCAGCAGTACAAACGCAAGCTCCCCCCCATGGTGTTTTACGCTGGCTCCAGTCTGTAGCTCCCTCTCTCAGGCTGCTGCTTGCTGGGTGTGGCTAGTGCTGCTCTATTGGAGATTCCAGCTGTGACTGTCTGTCAGTTTCCGCCCCCAAAGAGGACTGAGTTTTCAGAGACTGGGAGCTGCGGTAGGAAGAGTAGGAGCAGCAGGACGCGGAGATCAGGTTTGCTTTCTCCAGGGGATTGGGAGAGAAATCAACCATCTGAAGAAGCCCGTCCTCTCCTACTATCACCAGTTTTTCTTCAGAGCAACTTTGATTGTGGGTTCTCTTCTCTGGATCGGCTCTGTGTGTAGATAGGCTACCGGGAAGCTCTCAAAGTGCAATCGATCAGATTACAAAGGGGTTGTGGGTCATTCAGCAAAGAGGCTGGGAAGGCAAGCGAACCGGGTTGTCAAACCAAAGATCTGGAGCCACAAAGAGCCTGCCATAATCCGGATCTTTGCCTAGTAGGGACTGTAAAACTGCCACCTTTCATGAATGCCGGCAGAACTCAAACAGGTTAGTGCAAAACTTGCATTGCTTCCCTCCTCCTCCCACAGGTCCTTTATACATCTTCTGTATTTATTTATTTATGCATGTTTGTTTGATGGCTTGTTAGTGTCTGTCTGGTTGAGAGGGGAGGTGGTTTGGGGTTTGTTTTTTAAATCAGAGGGTTAGAGGAGAAATCCAAGCTGCTTTTCTAACGGACTATTGGAGAGAGATTTTGCTTTTGTCTCTTGTGTTAACTGTTGAACCTCCCCCAAAAGCAAGCCTTTGTTTACTTTGACCTTCAACAAGGTTCAATAAATCCAGGGCACTCTTTATTTCTAGCTATTCAGTGCCAGTGTTCTTTATTTACCAAAAAAACCAACAAAAAAAACAAAAACCCATTGTTAAAGGTTTGTTCTCCACTCAGCATTCCTTTGCTTTCTCTTTTTTGTTTTACACAACCTTATGGTACATTCAGTATCAAAAATAAAGAGTGAAGTTGGTTTAAACAAACCCCCCTGGCCCATAATGTTAGAAAATGTTGTGGAACTATTGTGGAAAAACTCAAACATTCTACCTTACCTTGGAGTGTCATTGGGCATTGCAGGGCAAAGCATTTGCAAGTTAAATATAAATAACGATCATGTAGACTTCTGCTTTCCTGGAATAAGAGGAGCAAAACCTGCAGATGACACTCATGTGCATTAATATGGGCTAACATGTCCAAAGTGGTGGTGATTCAGCTTGCTTTGATTATCTCAGCTGGAAGTTGTCCATGCGCATCTTAGTAACACAGTTGAATTCGATTTCTCAAAGCAACCAGGGTAACAAAAAGTCACTCTCTTTCCTGGGCTTTGTGGGAATCCTTGAGTGATTAGTGATATACAGATGGTTCTTGCAGCCATTGACCTTTCTGCTAGAGATGGTAGGATTCCTATCATGTTTAGGTACTTGCTTGTCTGTATTTCTTGTGTTCTACACCACCTGTGGACTTTTCAGAGAGGAAAGCATGATGGTTTACCTTTTTATACTGCTTGACCTGAAACTATTGTGGCTGTTGAATTACATGTGATTGGTTGTTGATGTACACAAAGTTAGCAACAGAAACCTGTCTCCTTGGATATTTTTCCACTGGGAGGAAAAAGCTGGAGGTCAGGAGCAGCCGAAGAAGTGGGCTGTAGTCCGCGAAAGCTTATGCTCTAATAAATTTGTGAGTCTCTAAGGTGCCACAAGTACTCCTGTTCTTTCTTCTAACTACCAAAAAGATACATCTGAGATGAACAAACTTGTGTGTTTCTGGATGGGTAGGGAGGGAGACAGAACATAGAAGGGAATGGAATATTACTCTTAAGTGAATCGGCAGTACATTTCAGTTAATTTCTCCATGTAAATCTGTTTTCAGTATCAGAATAAGATAGTATTATGGCCTCAATTTTAGACGAATCTGTGCATGTTTAGGATAGATACATTTTATTTCCTCTGCCCTTCCTTTTGGACAGAACATGGATGCTGGGTTGGTTGAGGTCACTTTGCAATGTAACTTGCAGGTGGTACTGTAGTTGGCTTTTAGAGGGCTCTTTATTTTAAGAGTGGTGGTGGTTCCTGAACTGCTTGTTGTCAAAGTAACTTATTGTGCAATTGCAGAGAATATAGAAATTGAGATTCTTAAAGGAAAACAAATTTTAAATTAAAACTAGGTTCAGAGATAAAAGGCCAATCTACAAAACAAATACAGGCAAAAAATTGAGATGGACCAGAGAATAATCTAAAATAATTGGAATGGGGGGGAGGGGAGTCAAAATAGGCATATGCCAAGTGGCAAGAATAGACAGTACAGGCCTTCCTAGTAATATGGCATGATTGCCAGCATTGGTTTTCAGCTCTTAGCTGTCCATGGGCTCGCCCACCCCTCACTGTTTCCTGTTGAGTTGGCCAGGGTCAGATCCCCCGTTTAAGTCCTCATCAAAGTTTGTGTCTTGGAATTAACTCTGTAAAGTGCTTAAAGTAATATGGAGTCTGAAATTGATAAAGTTTAGGTCTAGTTTTCAAAGCCCCAAGGTTTTGTGAGTGTTTGAATGAAGAGTGTTGCTTTGGCCATTACAGTGATATGTTATTCAGGCTCAGATTTGAAATCTAGGTATGGGATGTTGCTTCAGGCCTATCCCTGGCTCCAAACACTGGATCAAGCCCTAACTTCAGGCCAAATATCAAAATCCACAATTCCCTGTGGCTGCAATTGCTCTATTGTCTGCTGTATTCATCCTCAGTAGAGGAGGAGGTGGTAGCAGAGGGAGAGAGAATAATAGGGTAAGATTACATTACTGCACTACATTGGCACAGCTGCACCATTGTAGCGCGTCTGGTGAAGATGCGCTATGATGTAGCTTACTTCGTTCAGGGGTATGGTTTTTTTTTTTCACACCCCTGAGCTCTGTAAGTTATATCCACTCTAAGTGGTAGTGTAGACCAGCCCATAGCAGCTTCTGCCACAATTTCATTCAGGCCTGTACGTTGCCTCTTCTTTCTGCCTCAGCAAACAGACATTCTGCTGATTGCTCTTATCACAGGCATCAATCACCTCAAACTGTCCAATTTCAGAAGCCAATGACGCTCATGAATTCTATCAGAGGGCAGAGTGTTATTTTCTTCTGATGAGTAAACCTAACGCCCCCTTGTTGGGTAATGACCTGAAGTAAATAGAGTCCCTTTAGACCTTGCTTTCACTAGCCTTTTTCCTTCAGACTTACCAACGCTGCTCTTACACTGATGGAGCTCCACAGTTGGTGGTATTGGTGTGTGAGCTACTGTAGCTAGGCCATTGACATTCACCAGCACTTCAATCACCATGGAACCTGGGGCTATGGCTACATAACACCCCCCTGAGCGCAGCAAGGTACAGCGCTGTAAAACGCCAGTGTAAACAGTGCCCCAGCGCTGGGAGCCCAGGCCCCAGCGCTGTAAGCTAATCCCCTCGTGGAGGGAGAGTACCTGCAGCACTGGGAGAGAGCTCTCCCGCAGCAGTGCTTTGAAGTTTTGAGTGTAGCCACGGCCTTAGACTTGCTCTGAGCAGGGTCGGATGATGCAGTGGTTACAATGCTGGTGGCCTGTTGGCATAATGCTGTTGGCTGTGGATCTGGGCAAGTAGTGGGAAGTTTGAAAGAAAATGTTACCGGAAACACAGCCTGAGTTAGGTGCTTTTTGTTTTTAAACTCATTGTAAACATCTTTCTGACTAAATTGGTTTCCCACATAATTTGGCCCGTATGGACAAAGCTAGAAAGGGGGTTGAATTTCTAGCGTAGATCCTTATCTAGGCTAGCCTGCACATTGAAACATGGTTTGCTCTTTCTACATTGAACACTCCTACTTAAATGGGTTTAACATCCCAGAGTAGGTGGTGCCTAAAAAAACAATTTCAGTATCTATTAAAGCCAAAACCTGAGATCCTTAATTACACAAGACTCACTGAGGTTAGTTTTTATTCAGGTAAAACCTTAGGATTTGGACCAT
Source organism: Trachemys scripta elegans (assembly GCF_013100865.1). Classification (NCBI taxonomy): domain Eukaryota; kingdom Metazoa; phylum Chordata; order Testudines; family Emydidae; genus Trachemys; species Trachemys scripta. The sequence goes on from NC_048312.1 coordinate 16,426,644, forward strand.
AGTGAATGCTGGATCTGCTGTTAGCAATGATTGTTGCATTAAATAGTGTTAACATAGCTGGAGAAAGGGATAGGAATATGCCAACAAGGACCTGTAAAAAGCTCCTAGGCACTATGGTAATACAAATAAATGTGCATGGGTTCTGAAGAAGGAGGTGCTTTAGAAATTTTTTTTTTTTTTAATTTTCTTTGAACTATTCTATCCTGGATAGTTGATAGGCATTATGGACTTTGCTATACCAAAAGTTAACACATACAAAGTGGGATTCACACAGAGACACAGCCAGCCAGCAATAAGTTGGCGAGGAAAAAGCTTGCTCCAGGTCCTCCGTGAGGTCGATCCAGGGTAGCGGAAGAAGGCACTCTGGGCATCGCAAGTTGGTCTGGGCCTCGTGATCGAACACATCCTTGAAGTAGGAGTAGAGTCTCTTGGGCTGGATGGCTCAGTAGGAGAAGGTCCTGCAATAAGTTGGTGGTAGCAACTTTGCAGTAAAGATAGAAGGTAACTTCCAATTATAGCCTTCCTTTTTAATACCCCCATCTCTTCTTTTTTTCCCCTAAAAGAAACCATCCTGAAACTTGGCAGAGACCACTTATTTCATAGTAAAGTTTTTCTCAGAATTTTGATGATAAATAAGAAAATAAGTTTCACAACATTACTATTTTTAAAATTTTCCCCTCCTTGTCTTTCTCTGGAGTGTTCCTAAGTCTTTCTGGTGCATCAGATCTTCAAAAGGGTGTGGCCTAGAAACTGTGTATTTAGTTTGGTTAGCTCTTCCGAAGAACAGTGCACTGAAGGAGTTAAAAAAAAGATAGTTTAAACATTGCTCTTTATAGGCTTGAAAATGGCTATTCTTTCCTATCTCCCACCTGACTTATTCAGTCCAAGAAATCTTAACTTTGCCCCATAATAACTTGTTTTGACCTTTGCATTTTTTTTGCAAGTATTATGGGGCAAAGTTAAAGTTGCACAAGTGATTGAAATACATAGCTGTGGGAACTGGTTGTGTCCTTTAACTGTTCATGCCCAGACTTTTCAACCTGTAGATTTTTGGAAAACTTTCTGAGTAACCAAGAAGAGTTCATTGAAAAACACTTTCAACCTTAATTATTTAACAAAGATTTTTGTGTGTGTGTGTAGGAAAGCTGTATACAGGAATCCCTTTACCCACCAATGAAATGCTGCTACCTCTGATATGGAATGTGGTAGCTATTTAACTGAGTACAGGGCCTTGAGAATGTTTGATGGGACTAGCAGCAATGAAGCCAAATTCCTAATAAGGCTGGGGGAAAGGGAGAGCTCATGAGCTCAGAAATGCTGGGTGCCTTCTGGTTACCTCTGAAACAGGTAAAAGGGGGGTTTTCTTCACCTTCCACTGGCTGCCTGGCAGGGAATAGTGGTGCTCATTGGCCCTTATGCTTCCTCCTTCCCAATTTAAAGTTTTCCCGGAGGTCCTTTTGACTTGCCCCACAGCTGTCCCTCCCCCTCCTCCCACACTGGTGGTATCTTGAGCTGTGGGTTTGACTGATCACCTGTTTTGGGATCAGGAAGGAATTTTTTTTCATTGTGCCAAACTGGCAGAGGTCTGGTGGGTTGTGGGGGCACAGTTAGACAAAGGACTGGAATAGGAAGTCTAACATCAGGAGATCATATTGGAATATTTAGTTGTAACTTTAGGCGGGTGTCAGGCACAGATAAATGCTAACAGGGCTAGGTCCCAAGGGTAAAGAAGACTTGGGGTTTCACTGTAATGACAAGGGGAGTCTTGAAGCTTACGCAGACGTAGATCCTCCTTGGTATCCACTTCTCCCCTGGTGGGAGGGAAGGCGAGGGGGTTCAGAAGTAAGCTGAGCTTAGTCCCAGGGGTAGACTGAAGGGGATCTATCCTGAGGTATTGGTTATGTGGTGGGAGTTCTGTCATTTCATCCTGGGCCCAGTTAAATGCCTGATGTGGGAAGGGGTGAGCATGTGTGTCCCTTCCCATTGTTAATAAAGTTGTGACCTGCCACTCAGATCCATCCCTGTGTCAATCTGTCATTTGTCTGTGTCCTGACCAGTGCCACCAATGGCACTTGAAATGGTTATCACAATGTAATTGGTCAGCACTTGAAGGCAACCCTCTACTCTTAAGAATCCCTGGGAATCTTTCATGTCTACAAGTGGTCAAGACATGACCATTGTAATCCTTGGTGGAACTCAACTGCAGTTAGTGGAATTACACCTATACCTTGATACAACGCTGTCCTCGGGAGCCAAAAATTCTTACCGCGTTATAGGTGAAACCGCGTTTATATTGAACTTGCTTTGATCCACCGGAGTGCGCAGCCCTGCCCCCCCTCTTTCCCCCCCCCCCCCCCCCCGGAGCACTGCTTTACCATATTATATCCAAATTCATGTTATATTGGGTCGCATTATATCGAGGTAGCAGTGTATATGACAGTCCACATTTTCACTACCATCAGCACATAGAATACGAGAGAGCCTGCTTCATTATATTCCATAACTTTAAAAACAAAACAAACAAACAAAACCCCACAAAACCCTCCACCAACTTAATTTTACTGCTGTTTACGATGCACAGCATGAATCAGAAAACAACCTGATTTTGGTTACCAGAGCATGAAGTACAAAGTTACAAGGAGGGGAAAAAAATATCATGTTTCTATTTGGTATTCTAAGAAAACAAGCTTTGGAAGCCATTGAGGAACCAGAAACATTGCGTGTTTTTAATGTCACTTTTATGTCCCTAACCCTACTTGAAAATGTAAAACTTCTGAGATACTTACTGTTATGTATAGCTTATGCCCATAAGAAACCCAGTTCGAGTCTATTTTCTTTAAAATAAATAAATAACCCTTAGATTTCAAATATCTCAGGGAGGAATAAAATTCCCTCAAACATTCTATTTTAAAAACAGGAAGGGGTGGGAAAGGAGGTGGAAGAACCCGAGTCTTTTGTAAACAATTTTGTGGTTCCAGCTGCCAAAACAGTATCCACAAAATGCTCTTAAGCCAAGTGTCTTTGGACACAAGAAAGCGTAAAGAGCAGTAATTTTAGAAACACACCCACACATTTAAGTGTATAATTTTTATTATATACACATTCGAGCCACTGTACACACAAGTCTTTCTGTAGCTATCTTTGTTGTATATGGCAGATGATGATTTTATCAATGTTTCTTTTTCTGGAAAGTCTTTGGACTGGAGCCAGACTCTGGGAGTTTTATACAATATTTGTTATGCCTCTGGTATAGACAGTAAAGCAGAAAGATTATTTTTTATGTGGGTCTTAAATTTTGTGTTGGCATTATTTAGCTAGAGTTTTAAAAAAAGTCACATTTGCTACTGGGAGGGAAAAAAAAAAATCTCATCTCATGCAATATCATTCCCATCCACCCCCAAGGAAAAAAATTGGCTGCTGAGCCTCAGTTTAAAAAGTGTGTGTTGGGCGGGGGCAAGAGAAAACCATACTAGAGATCAAAAGCAAGTTTTATGCCAGATTTAAAGCGACTTGGACCCAGATTTTTCAGAAGAGCTCACTTCCTATTTTGGCACCAAAATAAGTAGCAGGATTTCCAAAAGTGCTCAGCACTCTTTTGAAAAATCTGATTAAGTATCACATGGGGAGCATATAGACCTCTTCTGAAAATCTGGCCTTTATTTAGTTGCATATGTGTCAGAAGAGCTCTTCTTTTAAAACAAAAACAAACAAACAAAAAAAGCCCCTTCAGTTCCTGCAGATTAAAACCTTCATAATGTCTTCAGGCAGGAACTTGTGTAAATATAGAATTCCCTCTACCATGCTAATGTTTTTACCAAGCTGATGAAAAAACATTAAGTGTGTTTAAAAAAAAAAAAACCATGAAAATAAAGGCACTAAACCATGGATGCTGTACAATATGAAGGCCGTTCCTGATACCTAATAAACAGAATTAGAATTCCCTTGCTCCTTTTACTCTTTCTGTAAAAAAAAGAGGTCATCTCTTTTCTTCACACTTCCTATCTGTCATTCAAGGAAGGCCTTTTTGCTATTTCCTGTTGCAAAAAGTGATCGATGGCTGGTGTTTCTGATGTAATTACAAATGTTTCTCCCCTCCAGAAATAACCTGCTAAAAAGCATATTGTACCTCAGAAGCAGGGTACCACCCTTAAAAGCTGGCAGCTTTTTGCAGTAATACACAGCGCTGGTATTGCTATGCCACTAGCTGATGTCAGGACTGTCACTGACTGATGAAAAGTTGAACAGTAAAGAGCAGAGAAATGGGATGCGATACGATCACATAATAAAATACAAGATAAATGTGTAGCCTTGACCAAGATGCAGTTTAGCCCCTGGAAATACAACAGAATTTGGGGAGGAGAAGGGGACAAACAACCCAGATAAGATGAAGCTGCTAAGGACAAATATAAAATGCAGTTGTGTTCCTCTTAATGCATACATTTACCAATATTAATGTGAATTTTTATTATTTACAATAATCTTGTAACGTCTTCTCAGTCCATTGTTCACAGAAAATATTTTATTGTGGATATTTGAATAGCCATCATCAAGTAGTAATTCTATTCTGGTTCTTACATGGTTGCATCATCATGATCCCCAAATGTCTTCAGAAGTGCCTTAAATAACAAGATTGGCATCTGTAAGAAAGACACAATCTACTTTATTAAATATACACGAAGTTACCTAGTCAGTGCTAGACAGCAGGGAAAGGCTTCTAACATAAGACAGCTTTATATGTGTGATCTCTTCTGAAATGCATCCCAGAAGCTCTTAATGTGCTTAGCTTCATAGTCAATATGCTGTTATTAATAGATGACGACAGCACATAAACCAGTTTAATTAAAAATAAGTGCCGACTTGCTCTCACAATTTGGGGGGTCCAAGGGAAGAGATGATCTTTCTCCTTCCCCATCTCCAAACTTTCACTAGAATTTCTGATCATTGGCTCCACTTCAAACTCCTCCTGCAAAGACCTGTACAGCACGTGAAGCTATCATGGAGGGAATTTAGGCTTAAGAGAACAGTGTCTTGAGTTACAGTCATACTGACTGCATTTACAAGTTTTGGAAGGAACATTTTAAATACTGCCATTATGCCACTTATTAATGTAGGGAAGATACATTTTTCTGCTGATTAGGTAGAGTATATTTAATAACTATAATTTCTGGAGGTGCTTACATCTACGGTTCATATTCTTTTCCCAAATACAAAAATATGAAGAGCAGTGAATGAGAAAACTGAAGCACCCAATAGAGCGGAATATCTCACCCCATGAAGTCCAATCATCTCTCTTTCAGGAGTGTTCAGGACTCATGCAGCGCTCATGAGATATGAAGCCCCTTTCTTCTCAAATACTGATTTATGACTGCATTTTATAAGAACTGGCAGCAATAAAAGGAAAAGGTGATAAGGAAGTACTGGGTAAAGAATTTCTTTGGCTGTATTCCAGCAATTTCAAATATTATCTACTCAACAGAAACAGCTACGCTATGATAACACACAAACCAATCAACACTAAAGTGAACTGATAAAGCTGAAATGTTTTTGAAATTATAATGTACAAAATACAATTCCATTTTATTACAGAGAAGCAGAGAAATACAATGCACTAATGTTGTTAATTAACAAAAATCAACTGTAAAATACTGGGGTTAGTGGGGAAGTTTTAGGTGCCGACTGACACCAGCTGAGGTTCTGAATTAATTTATGGACATCAGAATAAAATTCTATAATTAGTAGCAATATTGCCATATGTTAGTTACAAACAAAACCCCCAGAAATACTACTTACAGCCGCTATATACTTATACAGCATTTAGTACTGTGCTGCAATATTTAAAGTTCTAGAAAAGGAGGAAGAAATAGTATGTATTACTGTTGCCCTTATTAAAAATATCATTTACATAAGCTGCATATTAATATATAATCCATAAAAGAAGCTGTGCTTGGAAGAAAGGCTGATGAAAACCACATCAGTGGTTCATAAGAGATTTAGAAATGGGGGAAAGATCACCAAAATGGGCATCACTGATGTCCCAAAGAATATGGCAAGTTTTTCACAGGTACTGAGCACGTCTGGAATTCAGGCCAAAAATAGAGCATATTCTAAACCAAGTTATAAAGATAGTGTTCTTCCCCTAATTTAAAGTTTATAGAGCAATGGGAGAATGGCTCTGTTAGCAAGAAGGATTAAGACAGCACACTTATGACAAGTAGTAAAATACTTTAAACACACAGTTAACTCTGAGTTTGTAAGTAGCTCCATTGACTTCAATGGGACTATTCACGAGCCCTAACTAAGCATGCCGTTGAGTAACTTGTTGAATCAGGGCCAAAGGTAGGCCCTAACAGAAGTCTATGCTGACATCCGTGTTAGTAATATTCATTTTTTTTAAATGTGATGATAGGAGCATTTTCATGTGGGCAAGAAAGTAATGCACAGGTAGAAGTAGAACTACATTCCTTGGGGACCCTAAAGTCCCAGTTTAATTAAGGAAAACAGAACTGAGTATAATGGTGATTATGGAGGCAACTTCCCAAGAGGATTTTGCAAAATCCTAATAATTTTTCCCTACCCCAGGATGGGGGTGGTGGTGGTGCTGGAGAGGACTATACAGGACTAAATTTACACGGATGAAGTTCTAACACCCTAAAAAATAAAAGGCCACCATTTCAATTTGTGGAATTAGACCATGTTCTGCTAATGGGGAATAAAGGATCATAAAGGGGATAATAAAAAAAAATGCAGCCACCTGTATAACCAATTTATAAACAAGTTTGTGTTTCCTTCTGTCTAGATCAAAGATAGAATGTGTTTCACTCTCAACCATCTATTGTTTAATACATAGAGTAGATGTAACTCAATACAGTGGGAACTATAGCTTTATACCAACTTCCCTTTCAAATTCTTCTCCACAGCTACTTAAAGAGCTGAGTAAAGGCTATGTTAAATGTTTTTAACTGCATAACTCATTTCATTCAAGTCTGTAAAGCTCTAATCTTTGTCTGTACTTATGGTTTACTTCTTTAAGTGCATCAGAAAACAAGCGAGCTAAGGCCCACATATTGATGTGCCTGAAAATAACAACTGTAAATTCCCTTGGCAATCACATCCTCAAGAAAAACTTTAAATGGCTAAAGATGCAAAATTTAATTTCTTTAAAGGTTTACATTTTGAATACCAGAATAATCCTGAGCATGCATGGGAACTTCATTTGCATCTCTGGGCTCTGCCATATGTAAACAAACTGAGCTGTCCTGTCTCCCACCAGACTCCTAATGAATTACAAACTTGTTTCCCATTTGGAGGGTCATTTATATGATAGGCCCGATTCTGATCCCTGTTGTTGTATTACTATGTATCCGGAATAACCCCACGCAGTGATCTTGATTCTGGGTTTTCACGTAAGTATGTCTGATTCCTCAAATATATGCATACAGCACACTCTTTGCCATTAAAAAAAAAAAAAAAAAGGCTCTGACATTCCTGTTTAACTTCAGGCTTTTGGGTGATTTCTGAGGTCTTTTGGAATGCCTCCAACATCTCAGGGCTGTCAGAAGCCACAGCTGCAATAACCATGAAAGTTATACTGAATAAAATTAGAGGGGAAAATGGAGTGATTTGGAAGCAGGCTGCAAAGAGGACAGTTCTGGAGCCCAAATATTCTCCAGGTTCACTTATAATTGTTGATTCTCTTATTTTCCCACTGCCCAAGAGAAGGAAGGGAAGGATTAATGTGTAGGGTTTAGCAAAAGGAAAATCTCAGACTTTTCAATTTCCCATTGTAGGCAAGTGTGGAGTAGTCATGATCAAATGGGCAGAAAAGTATCAGTGAAAGTAATGAACAATTGCCGTAGGCTGGTGTTAGGAGAGCATTGTGCTGCTGGAGATAACTGTTTTGAATGAGGTTTTGACCATTGCACTAAGCTGATATGGCGCACGTGCACACACACACCTATACATTGTGTGCAGTACAGTGCAAGCTGGTGAAGGCTGACTGTTGCTGGGCAAAGTATGTTTAAACATGGACATTTTCTAGTCCCAATCAAACCAACTCTCTCTGTATGGTTTAAATTCTAGCAGCAACCATACAAAATGTTGGGTTAGTGTGAGAAATTCACTTTTAAGTTTAAGAGGAGCCTCCTACAAGGCTCCTTTCTTTATTCTGACCATATCAATGTGTCTATCTTTTAAGAGCATTTGTTCTCAGGTTTATTTATATTGGCAGCTCCTGATGTTTCAATGAGTTAACCTAAAGATATTGTGTACTGTTCCGGGCCACAATTAGCTGTCAGAGAGACATGTGCAACTCCTATTGAAATAAAAAAGCTTCAGACCAAGCACATGCTGTTGATGATAACAATTGTTCCATTTGATCAGTACAGTTCTCAAAGTTTTTCTTAATGGGTAAATAACTCTTCTAAAATGTTCCATACGGTGTATTTCTGGGACGCAGGAGTCCATAATGGGCAATTTTCACCTACAGAGGAAGGATGATCTTGTGGTTTACAGATTCTTAGATTAGATGATCAAAATGTCCCTTCTGGTCTTAATGTGAAATCCTGAATAACACAGGCCATAGGATTTCACCAGTTGGTTCCTGCATCAAGCTCAGAATGTCTGGTTGAGCTAGAATATATCGTTTAGAAAGATGTGCAGCAGTGGCGTAGCCAGGTTCTAACATCAGGGGGAGCGAACACATTTAAAAAAAGGCACCACCCGACATCAAATTACTAATTACATACTTTTAAATTTGTTGTACATATTTATTTTGTACTTAAAATAGAAACACAAGAATTATATTATTTTACAAGTACGTGAGCCCACTTGACAAGTTTTATTGTCCTTGGGTCTGGCTTCCATCCCCTTTCCAACTGTTGTAGCTGTCTGGAGGTGCTTGCCTTTCACGCCTTCCTCATTCATTCAACAGGGCAATTGATTAAGGGGTGGGGGGAAAATCTTAGTCTATTCTTAGAAGAAAAATGTCTCTTTGCTATCTTATTCTATCCTTAGGGGCTATAACATTATACCAAGGGCAATACAAGGTTTCTACATGAGGCTTTGACACAAAGTTTCATGAAAACAGAGGTCACACGTGGGTAGACCCACTACAAGGTTATAGGAAGAGGCACAATGTAAAGTCATATGAAAATTATCAGAGATTTATCTTGGGGAATCATTGGGGGGCTGGCTGGCCCTGCTGCTCTCCTGCTCTACAGGAACAGAGGTGACTCTAGGTACCAGAGCCATCAATCCATCACCTCTCTCCAGTGCGCCATTTAGTCCAAAAAACAAAAACAAAACAAAAAACTTTTTAAATATCCAAAAGCTTGTGTTAGTTCATATTCCTGTGGTTGCCTGGTGGTGTTGTGTATAAACTTCCCCCATAAACACTCTGTTCACAGTTCCCCAAAACTTAAGTGTGGCGGATGCAGTTCATAGGCCTCAAGCCTCATCCTAACTGCTTAAGCTAATGTCTTACAGGATACAGTCCTGTAGGTTACTTGCATTATCCCTAAATAAAATAAATGGTAAAGCTAGCTCTGTGGGCTACAGTGGTTTGAACCATCTACAAAAAACATTCTAGTTTTTTATTCTTAGCTATAAGTTTTTATAGCAATTTCTATAGAAACCTATTTAATGTCTTCCCTGTATTGGTTTAATCTGTATTAAATTCTGAGACCTTTCCATAAGGAAGGAAGCAAATACGTCCTTTCAGCAACCACCCACATGCCTAGTTTCTTCACAAGCTGAGGAGATTTTTTGGGGAACCTCTGTTTTTGAAGTATTGGTAGCAAATCATTGCCTTGTAGCTTGCCCTGATGTTATATAAATTGTGATAGAGGGAACTCTGACCCAGTTTCTGCAAATACACACATACATAACTTTGAACTCAATGGGACTCCTCACCTGTGTAAAATTAAGCTTGTGTGCAAGTGTTTGCAGGTTCAGATCCTCTGGTAGCAGGGGCAGACTTTATTACTATGGAATACGTGCCAGCTTCTGAAAGCTATGACACACAACAAAGGTTGTTTGTGGGAGAGAACAGTGATCCACCACACAACTCAAATTTTGAACCAAGATTAGATTTGTAAAAACAAGGCCAGAAGAGATTTGGGATGCATTTTTCTGAGCATTCTAATTGAAACAGTTTGGGTTTTCAAACAAATAAAGGGTTCCCTGCAGTGTTTGCAACCCAAACTTCACAGCCCTGCAAACCTGACTGTAAACAAAGGTGGAACTGACTTCATTTATTTCCCTTGGCAGCATTGAGAGAAATGCAAAAAGCAAACAACAAAAATAGTGACAGGTGAAATGGATTTTTAAAAGGCTTTGTTTCTAATATTCAATGTTCTTTCCTACCAGATTGCTGTTTTGTTTCAACCGGCCCTGCCCCGACTCTGCCCCCTCCCTGGCCCCGCCTCTTCCCCAGCACGCTGCGTTCCCCCTCCTCCCCCCTCCCTCCCAGGCTTGCTGTGAATCAGTTGTTTCGCGGCGCAAGAGCTGGGAGCCAGGGGGAGAAGCAGGAGGCGGAGGTGAGCTGGGCAGGAGGGTGGGGACTGAGGAGCTGGGCTGCTGGTGAGTGCCCAGCACCCACCAATTTCCCCCCATGGGTGCTCCAGGCCCGGAGCACCCAGAGAGTCGGCGCCTAAGGCACCACTTTTGAAGAATGTGGTCAGTGGGGGAGCGGCTGCTCTCTACCCCCGCCCCCCGGGGGGCCGCCCCCCCCCCCCCCCCCCCCCCCCCCGCTATGCTCCTGACGTGCAGTCAAACTGGTGAAGGTACTAGCCTAGGACTTGGGTAATGTAGATTCAATTCCTGGCTCAGCCACAGACGTTTAAAAACTTTTGGACATCACTTAACCTACCCTGGGCCTAATTTCCCATATGTAAAATAGAGATGATAGTTTGGTGCCCAACATGCTTGTGGTGACAATAAAAATTCATTAACGACAATGTATTCATGTTTCTGTTTAAGTATTCAAATTGTTAACCAGGGGGATTTCAATCCTGGCACTTCAGATTGCAGTTTCTCATGCACAGGAATGCAGTTGCAATATATTTACCCTGGCACTTCTGTTTCTTGTACCAAGCTACTGTTCGTAAATGTCATCAGAACATGTTCTCTATTCATGTGGTGTTTATACTTGGGAAGAAAGACCACGTCTTCATGTTGCTGTGCTCTTTCTCCCCCCTTTCCCTCCTACAACTCTCCTCTTTCTCACATCACAGACAAAGACATTTCTTATCTGCTCCCCTTCTCTTACCACCTTTGCTTACCCCAGTGACCCGATCCCATCCCATCTCTTGATTTCCCCCCCCCCCCCCGTGTCTCAGTTACTGTAACATGCCTCTCTCTGGCCTTGACAAATGCAATCTTGCTTGTCAATACCACTTGTATGCATTCTGAATGCTACTGAAAAGATCATTTTCCTAGCTCATCACTTTGACAGTCACCGTTCTCTCTGAATCCCTCCACCGGCTCCCTCCTCTTCATAGCATCAAACATAAGCTGCTTGTTTTCACTTTTAAAGCTCTTCATTCAATCCCCACTCTACCTATCATCTTTGATGCTCACCTCCAATTGGTTCATGCTACCAGCCTCCACTACCCACCTGTTCAATATTCAAACAGGCACCTTCGTATTTTCTCCCATGCTGTCCCATGTGTTTGGGAGGTTTGCTCCCCATAAACATTCACATAACTAACTCATTATCCTCCTTAAAACTCTCCTTTGCTGTGATGCTTGCAAAAAACTTGACACTGGTCAGGTTGTTGATGTGCAGAGACCACTACCTATCATACTGACCAATACTGTCTCACTGTTCTCTTGTTCTCTCACATCTGTCTGTATCCATCTTTTTGACTCTTGTTTTATACTTAGTCCCTGCCCCCAAGAGTTTCCAATCTATCTTTTTATTCTGTGTCTGTACATACCTAGCAAAATGGGCTTTTGGTCTCCTAATAATAATAATAACAAATATTTTTAGAGTATTAGTTCAAAAACCTATCTGCACACTCCTCTTATTTATGTAACTTTAGTTATCCAGGGCTTTGGAGTGGAGCCCGGAGCTGGAGCGCGGAGCAGCTCCGGAGCAGTGGAGCTGCAGGTTTTTGCCTGAAGCTGCAGCGGAGCCGGGAGCACAGCTCCAAAGCCCTGGACAAAGGTCTGAACTGAACTATTGTGAATTGCAAAATGTATTCAGTTTTTAGACGGAAAGATTTTGGGTCCAATTCTGATGTCATTTGCAGTGATTTTTATACCTAGTGTACCTTTCAACCTTTTGTGCTAGTGTACTCCTGATGTATGCTTGTGGAAGTGAAATTAGAATCTAGCCCTTCCGGCTGGCAGATATGATTATCATTATAACCTGTTTTGGAATGCAGTGGAGGGATTGAAGTGGCAGAGGGAATTATGACTTGTGCTGATAAATCAATTTGTTGGAAAATGAAGAGTTAAGAATATAAACGTAAGATTACAGATCTGAAATCTCAGTTTTGGGTTTGTGGTCTCTTGAGAGAGCGAGAGAGAGAGCCATTCAGCACCATTGCACAGAGTTATTTCATTCTTAATTTTAATTGACATATCCCAGAATGCAACCTTCCTTTATGAAACCTCAGCGGTCCCTTGTACTTACAGTACAAGTTGACAAGTGGGTTTTTTGTTTAGTTTTGGAACTCCTGCTCTGAAACGTGGGTGCTTGTGTGATTCAGGAATATATATTTACCTGCCAATTTTAACTGAGATTCCATTTTTGACTTCAAAGTCCTTTCTAACAACCTTACAAATGTGTGGACTTATTTAAGGAAAGATTCATTTGAATTTCATTGTAAGCTGGTTATCTCTTGGGATTTCGGCTTGCTTCACCCCTAAAGTAAATGAAAGCTTTTTTTTTCTGCTGCGGCTGGTGGCAGGGACTCATGGAATTGTTAGCCATGAGCTCTAATGACAAGTGTATCATATGGGAGGTTTAAACAATAGAATATTTAAATATATATTTTTTTGGCTGTAAAAGTGACATCAGGGTTGCACCTTTTCAACAGCTTGTTCTGGCAATAACACACCTGTTTCATTCCTTTTCTGCACTTGATTCAAGTTTATAAACTATAACTAAACCAGAATAGTAGCCGCTCCTTCTCATGAAATTTGGGGTGATGCAGGCACTTGCAGTTCCATGTAGAGTTTTACAAAGTGTTTATTACCCCAGTCCAAAGAAACTAAGTTATTGCTGTTCTTTAACAGGATTATCCCAGTCACTTTCCTTAAGCCTTGTCATAAAGTCTTTTGCCCACACTATGTCCTGTGAGTGATAAATTCTGATACAGTATTCTTTGTAGTTGCTGTGGGGAGACACACACACAATGGGAGCTTTTTGCTTCAACAACAACTTTGCATTTATTGGCTCATTTTTTTTTAAACTGTTTAAAGATGGATGAACACACATACATTCTGAATACTTCTGAATATTAAAATTTGATTTACATCTGAACTCTAGTTGTCCACCTTGGGGTTAAACCAAAATTTCAGATCTGAACACCCTGGAAATTTGAGAAAGTCCAGAACTGAATTTTATTGACTCAGGCCAGTCTCCAGTCCTATATTGATAACGTTTAAAATTATTCCCCAAATTGCTCAAACTAGCAGTCCCATATTACAATATTTTACTAATATCAAAGTGCTAGAATGCAGAGCTTTGGAGAATAGATTCTTAAAGGGCTCTCAAAGCTTTGCACAACATAACACAAATCCATTATACAAAGTGTAATAACATCTTTAGTGTTTTTGTTTCGACAATTACACTGCTGTGCAAGTGGTTTGCTAAGGGAGACACGTAGCATTAGGGACAGTAATTGGAGTCTTCTCAAGGCTGCAACTTCTTCAGTTAAGTTCCCTGCCACCCACTGCTTCCGGAAAGATGGCTCAATGGTGACACGGGTAGACTAAATAGGAAATGACAGCTAGAGGTCATGACATAGTGAACTCCAGTTAGAATTAAGTGATTTTTTTCCCCCCTCCCAGGCATAAATAGGATTTGTATCTGTGTGTTTTTAAAACTGGAAAATGTGGATTTTTTTTTTTTTTTTTTTTAAATGGCTCATCTTGATATGGTAGAGGAAGATGGATCAAGAAAACAGAACCCAAGGTAGCATGCTTCTCTGCTGGCTACCCATCTCATAGAGCATGTGCCCCTGAAGTCTTAATGTAGATTCCCTCATAAAGAATTCTCATGACAGAAATTGAAGCTGTTTTTCAGACAGGTAGCACAGTGTGGAGTAGTAGCCCCACTGTTAAGAGTTTAAGGGGAGCAAAAAGAGGAAAGGAAACTTGGAGGTATGGGGGAGTTTCTGTATCAGATTAAAGGATGTATGAGTAAGAGAGGCATAAGACAAAACTCTGCCTTCTAATATCTTGACTGATGGAGCAGCCATAACATAAAGAACCAATGCCATTAACTGCAGTATTCCAAGTGATTGATTGGCAGTGCAATGGTGAGCGTGGCTATTCTTTCTAATGGCTGCTTATTAAATGGTTGGCTGTCCCATAAGCGGGCAGTCCTTGTTTTAAATCCTAGCCAGAGCCTAGGACCTCCATGAGTCTCATCCTGTCAGGTACCTTCACTCAGAATACCACCCACTATATCTGGCTCCATGAAGGAGGCAAGTGACTCATGCCTTTGTGGTGGATACTGTGTAACTCCCTGTTCCCTGAATTCAGCCTGTAACAATGAAGCACCTGAACGCTCTTTTCCCCTTCTGGGGGGGTGGATTAAAAACCATGATCAGTGTTGGTCCCATATCTAATAGTTGCTGTTTTGGGTTTTGGAAGATGAAGGAAGTCACACTGCCTGTCTAAAGCTTAGCCAAGGACAATGTTTCTGTATAGGTTATATAATGTGCCTACAGTTTATGATAGCCACAAGGGATAAATCTAAATAAGTCTATTACCTTGCTCTCCGTTTCCAGTTTTCAACCTGCTTTTGTATCAGATAATTGGCTTAATCTTTTTGAGTTTTAAGGTGGTGTGTTTAAAAACAGTTTTTGTTGTAGTTTAATGTTTATCATTGCACAGAATGTCTAGGGAGCA
Source organism: Trachemys scripta elegans (assembly GCF_013100865.1). Lineage (NCBI taxonomy): Eukaryota > Metazoa > Chordata > Testudines > Emydidae > Trachemys > Trachemys scripta. The sequence goes on from NC_048312.1 coordinate 16,441,728, forward strand.
CAGTGCTTTATAAACAATTAAAGTTCAGGCATGCTTGTTTTGCCCAGCTTCAAAGTAGGACCCCTGCTGCCTAGGTTCTAGATTGAGGCAGGTGTCGCAAGTTCTGTTTTAAATTTCTATTCTTCATGTGCTCCATCTTACTCCTACTGGTATAGTTCTTCCAGAAGCCTTATGGCTTCAGAACCTGCATATATTGCCTAAATAGTAACGCATTTTGAGTTGGTCTGTTTTTTAAATTAAATACAGTAAATGTTAGTGTGTGTGTGTGTGTGTGTGTGTCTCTCTCTCTCTCTCTCTCTCTCTCTCTCTCTCACACACACACCCTTAGGCATGTACAGTAAAGTCTGGGGCTGTATCCCTATGTATGTTTTTTGAGGGGAAAGGTGGTCATTCCCGCTCCCAGGGTTCTTATAAGCGAATAACCTGGAAGAACATTGTTATTACATGCAGCTTGTTGTACAGTCAAACAGTATCTATTGTTCACGGTCAACATGGTTTTAGATCTGTGGTGGCTTGCAGGCTAACTGTGCTGTATTCTTTGTTTTGTGTGATTCTGCGTTGCCACTTGCTCCGATTAATTAAAAGAGGCTTATCATTTATTTTTAGTACAGTTTTTAGAGGATTTTAGGTTTTGGACATGTTCTGTTGGGACAGCTACTTTTTGTGCTGCTCAAATGACAAAAACCTGGAATGACTAGAGACTGTTCAGGCTCCTATGCTGCACGATGCAGATATAACACTTCATCTGTAAAGGGATGTCCTGCTGTACGAACTTGCGAATCTAGGAGGAGACCAATATGAAGTGTGTTAATGTCCTTAAGGTGAAATTCACCACTTCAACTCCAGTTGGGGCATAAAGATAGTGGATTTAAACCCAGCGCCCTCTGAGGTGAAATTCCCCCTCAGAGCAATGCTCAGTGTACAGGTAAGAATGTATAATTCTATAACCACATGCCCAAAAGCCTCTGAGGCCCTTACAAAGATCTGAAACGATAGCTAGAAATCAGACCTAGGTATTAAGTTGTAATCACACCAGCACTCCCCTCCGACACTTCATCCTCATGTGACAACAGCCTAGGGGTGACCAGATGTCCTGATTTTATAGGGACAGTCACAATTTTTGGGTCTTTTTCTTATATAGGCTCCTATTACACACCCCCCCCCCAATCCCCTGTCCCAATTTTTTTCACACTTGCTGTCTGGTCACCCTACAACAGCCTAGTGTCTGAGCTGTCTCCTGTCCCCTATACAGATTGGGAAGATAGCTAGAAGGCAGTGTAGGTCTCCTCCTCCTCTAAACTACTATGCATGAAAAGAGAAGGAATTGCATTGGGATCCGCCTACATCTGCTTTTCAGAGAGAGAGAGAGAGAGAGAGAGTCTTTCAATTGCACACATTTTGATGATGCTACTGCTACTTCAGTCTAGAGATTGATTCTGAGAGGTGTGGAGCACCTGGCAGCTACAGGAAATTTTGAGTGCAGCACTTCCTGGGATCAGGCCCCTAAACAAGGTCTCCTTTTTTTTAGGGAAGGACAAAGTAGTTCCAAGAAAAATAAGGACCACTTGAAGCAGCCCTCTCCTGAGGCTGGGTGGGGAAAGGTTAGTTCACTTCCTGTCTCCCACCGAGTAACCTTTTTGTGGTGGGTTGTTCTTGTTTTTGAATGAGTCTGCACTTCCTGCTTCTGGGAAGAACCCCTGAAGTGAAGTACAGGAGACACTGCTCTTTTGGTATTCTGATCTGACTTGAAGCAGGAGGTACCAGGCATCTCAGCGAGAGCCTTCTCTCAGGGCTTTCCTGCCGAAGGGCCCAATCCTGTACCCCTGGCGTGGATGGGAGTTTTATCATTAAGTGTGGTTGGAGTAGGATGAAGCCTTTTTGTTTTGAAGATTCATGAAATCTGCATGAGTAAACAAACTTTTGGGTGTTGGCCTATGGTGACTGAAGTTTGCCATCACTGAACATGATTTATTTGCAGTGCTGAGTTTTTTCACTTTTGTTTGGACTGATTAAAGAAATATTGGTCATAATGATCTTAGAGCCACTACAGTGGTACTGCTCTCTCCTCCCCCCGCCCCCCCAGGGTTAAATGCCAGACTTCTAAAAATGCGAATTGTTGCTTTCACAACACTGTTTCTTTTTTTCCCCTCACCCCTCCCCTTCAGGCATGCGCAATCAAATCAATCTCCGTGCTTTGCTGAGCAAAAGCATCTCTAAAAAGGCAGTTAAATTTACAGCAAATGTAGACAGTTTCTTGTACAATATACATGAGGAAGATCTGAACAAGTAATTTAACCTAAAGAAAAGAGAATCAATTGGGGATGGGGAAGGGAGAGGAATTATTGCTTAAAAGATGTGATAAATGATCACCGGTGACATTTTATTGTATTCCTCTATTGAAATCATTCAGGTACTACATAGAGGGCAAATTCACGCAGGCTGGTTGTCCATATGCTGGATAATACTGTTTTCTTCTAAAACATGTATAATTAGCACTTTTCTGCTCTATCTCAGTAAAACTCTTCCAGTCCACTGCATTTCCACGAGTGGGTGGGATTTTCAGAAGTGCTTAAAGGGACTGAAAATTAATGGGTGCCTAACCCCTTTAGGTACTCTTGAAAATGTCAACTTGTCTTTATGTATAACTTTCAAATACTGGCAAGCATCCTCTCCAGCACTTGAGACAGAAGAATGCAGCCCCCTCCTTCCTTGGAGGCTCATCCTCTCTTGAACTCTGTGCTGCTGCAGCAGGCAGAGATGCTATATGAACGGCAAGCATGGGTTGCTGCAGGGGCATGTAAAAGCAAGGTGACTAGGGCGTGCAAGGCAGAGAGTGCTGAAGCCTTTGGAGAGCTGCTCCCTTGTTTACGTTTTGGCCATTGATGCAGAGAGCCATCTGGTACCAATAGCTAGAATTCAGCAGGTTTTGAACTATCACTGCCACTCTGTGGAGAACCTTGGAAACAAGTATGGAAATTGGGTATTATTGGACAGTACAGGTGTGATAAACCACCTCTGTACTTTGGTGTTTCATCTCCCTGTAGGTACTTTAAGATGTACTGTGTACCCCATAGACTGCTGCTGCTTAAATAGCTGGCCTAGGGATAACGTTATGCACTGACGTGGTAGATTGAGATTCTATATTTTCTTTTGGCTTCCTTGCTTTTGCAGCTGGCAGACCGTGCACAGCTGACTGTCTCCAACCAGAAGAGCCTGGAATAGCAGGGCTGTGGCAGGTCAGGATTCAGGTCCTTGGAAGAGCTATATTGAAAACCTTCTACAGTACATACATGTGCTATGCTGTATCTGCCTCTAGCTAGTGATATTAGACTACCTCTTTCATGAGGTCTTAAAATCAGTCCATTTAAAAAAAAAATCCAACAACCTACAATAGTTGTAATGTGTAGAACAGTGGTACCCAAACTTTTGAGGGTTGTGAGGGCCAGGAATGGGGTCATGGTTCCAGGGAGGGGGGATGTGGACAGGGGTAAGGGAGCACAAGCTAGGGCTGCAGCTGGGCATGGGTCTGGGGCCGGGGACAGAGCCACGGCCTGGGGGCAGGAGCAAAGCCGCAGCCTGGCCTGTGGCGGAGGCTGACAGCTGGGCCCGCAGCCGGGAATGGCGCGGCTCTCACCCCTAGTCTGGGCCGGGAACAGTGCTGCAGTCAGTGGCCAAGGTGGGGGCGGGACCAGGAGCAAAGCCACAGCCAGGCCAAGGTGGGGGCCAGCAGCCAGGCCCATGGCGAGGTGCGGGGCCACACTGTAGCTGGGGATGGGGTCAGATGTGGGCCGGGAGACAGGGCTGTGGTTTGGGGTGATGCTGGAGCAGAGCTGGGGCTAGGGCGAGTCTGGCTGGTGCTCCCTCCCCACCACCGATGGGGATTAGCCCATCGCAATGCATCTCCCCCCAGAACATTCTTCTGCACCCCTTCCCCACAGGGGGGCGCACTCCACAGTTTGGGGCCCTTTGATGTAGTATGAAGATTGCAGCTAGGGCCAGATTAAGGTTATGAGGGGCCTAAGGCTAATGAGAGGGAAGGGCCCAAGTATGAATTACGTATTGCAAAAAAATCATGTCATCAAATATTTATCTACATACATATTTACATATTATTTATTTATGTAAAATTAACAAATTTATTCTACTCTCACTACACTCAATTCTTCAAACAATTTTCCCCCACTAGCTTTAGCTGTGGCAAAGTCATGAATGATATCATCGTAATTGAGACACTTGATGATTTCATTCTCGATGCTCAAGAGGGACAAAGCACTAAGATGCTCTTGAGTCATGATGGATTGGAGGACATTTTCGACCCGTGTTAGAAGAGAGAAGGAACATTCTCCCCTACAGTTCGTGATCATTAGTGATAAATACAGCAGTAAGGCAGTTTCAGCATTTGGGAAACGTTCTATCACATTGGATTTAATAACTCAGTACATCCCAATAGATTTGCTTTCATCGTCATTTTTCTCGATATCTGAGAGTGATGTGAATTCAACAAATTGAAGCAATTCTTTAGTAAAATCTATTGGGAGATCATCTGGGTACTTTTGACACAGACATTTGATACCTTCACTGACTTTGGAACTTGAAATGTTCGGCGAAAAATTTGTCAGCACACTAAAGGTTTTGTCAATATTTCATCCAATGTTCTAATGAACTCTTCAGTTTGTCAATGAGTGTGATGAAGGTATTAACTCTGAAGACCGCCTTGTCACTGAATGAGTGGGCAGTTGCATCACTCAGGATCTTCACATCTTTTCTTCTTGCTGATTCTTGAGATTCATCATCCTTGATGTTCTCTAGTGCTTCAAGGTTGTTGGGGTATACCAATACAGCTGTATTCACAGCTTCAGCATTGGCACACCACCGTGTCCCTGAGTGATTTGGGCACTGGTCATCCCTTTGGTAGTGAATCTCTAAGAATCATCCAACGACTGGTTGAGATAGAGGAAAAAATTGTACAGTTCTTGGACAAATTCAAAAACAGAAACTGCTTCAACGCAACAATCCACAGTAGACTGGCCAACAAAGTTGAGTGAGTGTGCAGCACATGGGATGTAATCAATCAAAGCATTGCGCTCTTTTATCTTTGCCTGCATCCCTGAATATTTGCCACTCATATTACTTGCATTGTCATAGCTCTAGCCATGACAAAAGCTGATGTCAGTCCCATTTTTGGTGAAGAAATCAAGTTAGGTACAAGGCAAGTTTCTACGCTGTGTGGCTGGTGATGTTTATGAAGGTCATGAAATGCTCAACTGGTCCGCTGGCTACCACATAATGCAAGATGACAGTCAGCTGATCTACATGTTACACATCTGGTATTGAGTTGATGGACATTGAAAAATATCCCACATCTTTGATCTCATCTACAATGGCTGGTAGCATTGTCTTTGCCAGCAGTGCAATGAATTCATCACATCATATCTATCAAAGACTATTTGTATGGCCTTTTTTCATGTTTTGCATGTTCATGGATGTGCTGAGCTAAGAAAGGGTTGAACTTAGCAATTAGCTCTAGAATGCCAAGGTTATTGCCATTGTGTTTCGATACAACATTCTCATCTGAGCCATGGAATGGCAGCCCAAGGTCAGCAAGAAAAACTATGGTTTCAACTACACATCTGAGAACATTCTTCCAATCAGCACAAGCTTCCAAAAACTAGTTTTCCATTTGAGTATCAATTCTGCCACTAACCTTCTTTCAGGCATGGTAGTTGCTAACTGGCAATGTATGCCGCTCACCTATTGCATGATTGGAAGAATACTGTATACATTACCAATCACTGAAGCCTTTACAGAACATTCTCCACCTTTTGGTATCAGAAAACAGGCAGTAATAAAAACAGTACACTTTCTTCTGAGAGGCCAAATAGATGAGCCATTCTTGCTTGTCAATCTGTTTTGTTAGGCTTCACATATTCAAACATTGATTTGGTCAGATAATGATTCTGATTGGTGTACTCTTGCTTTGTCAATGAAAAATCAGCATCTAGATTCTGGCATTTCTGTGGGACCTTCTCAGTCCAATATGCAATGAGGTCTTGAGAAGTCATGTCCCACATACCTGGATCTTTGGGGAAGGATATTTTTGTATTACTATCACTGGTAAAGTCTTCAGAGGAGTGGAGTGAGACTGCAGCTAGAAAAGTCATAGGAGGCTGCTCAGCAGGTTCACTTGGGCTGGTATTCGCCTGAACTTCCTCATCACCAGACTTAGTAGGAGGAGAAAACATTAGAGAAGGACTACCTTTCAGCATTACCTTTCGTCTTTGCTGTCTGTCTTTGGCCTTCTTCAATTTCTGCTATCCTCCTTTCTTTGACATGGTTTCTATTGTCCAGAGTAGATCTACTGTGTATAAAGTTCAATATTGCTTGGGCCTACAAACACTTAGCCCACAAAGACAAAATCACAACCACCATAAATTGAATTTACAGTCTTGATGGATTAATTTGTACAAAACAATATCTAATGAGACAGAATTTCCGATGGCCCCGCTACCATTGCTCAGCTGTTACTTCAATATAGAATGGAGGGGCTAAGGCTATAGCCTTATTAGCTTATGGGTTAATCCGGTCCTTATTGAAGCATGCAACATATTGGATAAATTTCCATAGTTTGATGATGACAAGGCCAGGGGGTGGATTAGTTTGAGGCATATTAGAACATAATGTAACTCTAAAACTTCAATCTAAATGAGGAAACAAACAACTCATGAGAAACTGGACGTCAACCTGTTGTAATCTGAGAAGTCATTTCTACATGGTAGGGTAATGTGTTAGAAATGCGGTGGAATTAATTGTAGAAATACAGTGTGGACAAAGTTAGCAACACACAGATTTGACATAGCTGCCATCTTTCTGGCATAGAAATATTTTGCATGTTATATAATATTTCTTTAGTGCCATAAGTTTACACAGCATTTTACAAAGATAGGTCCTGATCAGAGGTAGTGCTAGCCCATTGTGGGCCCTAAACAGCAATATTTGCCCCTGCCCAACACTTAATAAAAAGTGAATAGGGGGCCTTCTTGAGAAGCTTGGGGCCCTAAGCAATTGCTTAGTCTACTTATGCCTAGCGCCAGCTCTGTTCCTGATCCTGCAATTGGAACGACTTGTGCACCAAGGTCTTCCAGCGTGGAGCTGATTTTACAGGACTAGGGCCATCAATGATGCATATTTCCTGCCCTCAGGAGCATATAATCTTAATTAGACAAGTTGCACATTTGCAAAGAGAGGGGAGGTATGTAATGATTATTGATGGAGAGAAGAAGGGCCTGTGTGAATAGTTAATTTTTTTTTTTAGAGGATATTTGAAAGAGGATGTAGTTTATATGTACCGCGGATCACACATGTACTTACACTAGCTTTTAAAATACATCGTTAAAAGATATTTTTGTTTACTTAATAGACAGTGAAAATGCACTTTAGAGCTGTGATCTATTGGCAACTCTGACAAATTTATTGTGCTCAAGATAAGTAGCAGAATGCTAGATATAATAGATGCTGTGCTGTGCAAAAAGGAATGAGGTGAATATGACCTTGAGATTATATAGGGGACAACCTCTGTATTTAACAGGCATTAGAAGAATCTAACTGTAGGACAACAGTTTTAATTCTGGGGGCTTTTTTTTATTCTTGCCAAAAAGCAGATAAAGAGAATTTGTTGGAAGGAGGGGAGACATATGTTAACCATCAAACCTCACATCTTTAAACTCTGAGCAATCAGGTGTTCTTGGACCAGGCGAATATCAAGTTTATTAATCATTGGACAATGTTATTGTTTTCTGTGTTTTGAGTGATGCTAAGAATCTTCTAGTTCACAAAGTCTGCTTCTAAGCACTGATCTATTTATCTGAAATGTATTTTGCGTGGGTGTAAAATCTTTTCAAGTCTTTCCTTCTTGCCTTAAATCATGCTTTCTTGTGATATTTTTTTGTGTTTGTTTTTTTGGACAGCTGTATTGTGAAATCAGTAGGCGTCCAGTAGACGGACTGTACTGAAATGTTACTTTTATCTGCATTTGCTGGCATCTTGAAGGCAAACAGAAAACTCCCGTCTTTGTTTTTGCTGATTGTCTTGTGTCACAATGAGACAGTCATACTGGGTGAAGTCCCTTTATTTAGTCCTGAGTAAAGATCACTAGTATTAGCCTCCCATTTATAGTCACTGCAGGTCTGAATGCAGTTGGAGGCTATTCTAAGAGTCCTTGCTTGTGTTTTCTTTCTTGGTGTCTGTCAAGTGGGAAGACCCTAGAGAGGAAGGGGAATTCAGATCTATACTTCTAAAAAACAAAGCTTGTGCTTAATAATTTCAGTGGTTAAAACAGCTTTCAGCATATTTTTGATGCTATTTTTAGGTGATGGCCCAGGCCTGCTTTGAACATGCCAACAAAAATCAGCAAGTCTTATGGGTAGCCTAGAAAATCCTATATTACTTCCTAAAAGTTAGATGGTTTTGAAAAACTGCCGGGGTTACGTTACAGTTTAGGAGCTGCTATGGAATGACACTTGTTTATTTGACATGATTTGGAGCAAAAAAATGATAGTTATGTTTGAGGTATTTTTGTCTTCCAAAACCTCTCTTCTCTTCCATATGAGATGAAAGCTTACCCCTGGTTCAGTTCTGTGTCACAGACCTAACCTGGAGCTGACATCACATCTTGCTCCATCACTGGCTCTGCTTATCCCCTACTATACATTGGTCATTTTTACATTTAGGTAACACATGGCTTTATCTGAAGACTGACTCAAGAACATCAAAAGAGGTTACAAAAGAGATCCATTGAGATCCCCGGTCAGTAAAGCACTTAAGCCTCACTGATTGATTGGGGCCTGAATTAATTTTCAGTGCACTCAAGGGACTTCTTCTAGGGGATGATACATTCATTATTTACATTACATAACAATGAAGTTAGATTCAATAAGCTGCCTTATTAGTGTGGCAGAAAAAATATGCCAAAAAATATGGAAAAATTGTCCAAGGCAATCTTACTTTCCTTATGGCACTGTGCTTCACATGCTTACAGCCCAGCATCTACCAGATTTACAGGCTTAAACCTAATTCTTATTTGACATCTTTCTTTGAGCCCTCTTCATAACTGACTTAATTTATTATTATTAATTCAATATTTATTTCTATTACTATAGTGCCCATGAGCTGTCTTGGACCAGGACACTATTGTGCTAGGCACTGTAGAGACAGCATCATGGCAGACATCCCATTTTATCCATCAATATTTTGAAACAATTGAACTGACTTTCCCTTCCTAGATGCGCACATTTTAACTTTTGAAAGCCGACAGCCAGCAATTTTAAATTACAGGCCAAAATGTTCAAACTTAAGTCAAGCAGCTAAATCCATCTTCAGTGTCCTGAATAAAAGGCCTTATCTTTCAGAGAAGCCACGCATCCCACAGTGACTGTCTGTTTTTGTTTTACAGTAGATTTATAAAGGCAAACCTTTTTATATACCCTTACTGGGTATATTTTACCAAACATGGCTGGGGCATTATAAAATCTCTTGGGATACTGAACCACAGATACCTTTGAAATAGTAAACTTGCCTTACCCTTGTGGTTATGGGAGGAGAAAGCTCAGTTGAGCAGCCTGGAGGAGAAACATTATAAGGCACGTCCACTTTCAGGTATTGGTAGCTGTCATCATTCACTGTTTGTGGTCTTTTCAACTATTTACAATTTCCACTTGAGTGTTTTTGGTTTTTTTTGCTCAGGGAAATCTAATTTGACTTAATTGATTGTGAAATGGTGGTTAGGTCATTGTTCTATGGCTCTCTTGATCCACTTATAAATTAACTTCACAGTTTCTCTAGCAGAGATACAATATTTTGCTTTAGCTCCTCTCCCTCGAGAATCCTAAAAAGGGTTCCACTTTGTATTTAATTTCTTACACCATTAGAGACAAGGGTCAAATCTACAAACAAAACAAAAATCTACCTGGATTATGTAAAAGGAAAGTGTGTGTGTGTGTGTGTGTCTCTCTCTCTCTAAAGTGGGGGGGGGGGGGGAGAGGAGGGATGGGGAAATCCATTGCTGAATTGGGAAAATGCAGGTAGTATGTTTTCCGGTTATGATTTTATGGGCATGTAAAATTACCTTCTAGTGACGTCTCACAGAGGGAAGAAAGAGACACTCTGAAAAACAGCATTTTGGACTTCCTGGAAACAGGTGCAAAAGTGCAAATGAAATATGTGGATATTTTCCCCATACGCTACCACTTTTATCGGAATTGGCAAATAAAATAAGACCACGCGCTTGATAAGGTTTCTGCTTTGTTCCTTATCAGCTAGTTTAATCATTGAGAGTGACTTGTTCTTCCTTTCGTGAATGTGGAAAACTCGGGTGCCATCAGTGCCTCACAGGCTTATGGGTAATAGTTTTAGTTGTTGTTGTTGACTTAGAAGAGAACATGCTTTTCCCACAATGGAGGTAACGTGTTTATTTCAGAGTTTAAGGTTTTAAAATCGAATATTTTACTTATACCTACAGGGAGATTTTTACCACTGTTAAAGAAAACTAGGGTACATCACAGCAGAAATATGTTCAGAGCTAAGGCAGAAGATTCAGACTAAGAAGTCATAATTTTATTTTTAGTGACAGTGAAATAAGGAGAGATTAATCCTTTGGGGTTTTTTTTAACCTGAAAGTAGAATTTTTGGCATTAGGAGTCTGGTTTACACCTTCAAAAATGATGGCAGCACAGGGGTATGTTTTTTTGGGGGGGCTGAATTCCATTTTGTGTTCTTACAACTATCGGTTTCAAAACCAGCCCCACACAATGAAAATGTGCTTCTGTCCTACTGTCAGACATTTCAGATCCACCAGATAGCAGAAGGTGCCACAATTTTTTGAAGAGGATAATAATGGTGGATCTCTTCAGCACAAAGTAGTTTAAATGCAGATATTTTACTTAAGTCCTTAATGGCTCTAGGCATCTGTCATGCTGAGCCCATTTTGCCCCTTAAGAGACTCTATTTCATGGACCATCAACCCAATAGACATTAATGAGCCCCCTTTGAGCTATTAGGTTCTGTCAGGTCAGTGGGGGTGCATTTGATATGGGGGTCAATAGGAGTTCAGGTTAAAAACCTTTACAGACCCTTAATTTGTGTGAAATGATATGGCTCAATTTTCATTCAATTTGAAAATGTCTGAATTATATTCTCCAAGCCTGAAATTGGGTCAGAATTATCATGGGCTCACAGAACCAAGATTTTGGTTGGTTTGTTATGCTTCTGATATTAATATTTTTTATTTATGTAAGTGTTCCTGTTTTAGGCTAGTGCAGGGGTTGGTAACATGTCTGTACATGGACACAAGTGTCCGTGGTAAAAATGTTGAGGTCAGTTGGGATTCTTAACTCAGGCAGCTCCCTGCAAGTGGCTTCCTGTTCCTGCTGTTGCTGGCATAGGCGCGGCCAGGCAGCTCTGCAGGCATGCTGCTTCCGTCCCCACTCTCTGAGCGATGACTCCACGGTTCCCAGTTCATTGGCCAGGATCCGCGGCCAATGGGAGCTGCGGGGGTGGCGTCTGGAGCCGGGGCAGCGCACAGAGCCGCCTAGCTGCACTTCCGCATAAGAGCCAGCGGGGGGACATGCCGCTGCTTCTGGGAGCTGCCTCAGGTAAGCATCGCCCGGAGCATGCACGTCTGACCCCCTCCTGCACTCCTGCCCCAGCCCTGATCCCCCTCCGAACCCCTCGATCCCAGCCCAGAGCACCCTCCTGCATCCCAAGCCCCTCATCCCCAGCCCCACCCCAGAGCCCTCACGCTCTCCCAAACCCTCTGCTCCAACCTGGACATAGCTACCGCAATTCTTTGAACTGGTTTTATTATGTCGACGGGAGAGCTCTCTCCTGAGTGATCTTACAGTGGCATATCTGTACCGATACAGCTTTCTAGTGTAGACATGGTCTTTGACTTAGAAAATACATCTAACGCATTCTCATTCATCCTTCTTTGAGTGTTAGAGTTGGGGACACAGCAACATATGGTGCCTTTGTGGTTTGAGCAGGGAGGAAGGGGGCTTGGAGATCCAAAATGGTCTAAGGAAGGCCCTCACTCTCTCCATGAACAGGAGAGCTAAATAGATTTACAGTGTGCAGCAGCAACTTTTATAGGCTTTCTGCAACAAAATTACACTGTGAATGGGACAGTTGCACTGTCATACAAAGTTCTAGCTTTTTCAATTGGTGAATGGAGTGCTGGAGGGGCACTTTTGGAGACGGAGCAGTTGTTGTATGGTAATTGCAGAACAAACAGTGTTCAGTAGTTGAGCAGCGGGGTTGAGCACTCGCCAGCTTTTAATTGTGGTATGTGGATCCTGCTGATGTTTCCAGAGGCATTTGGAATGGCAACAAATTATTTAGCCAAGTGTAGGAGAATCATTGTTGGGAAATGCTCCCGGGAAATAACTAGCATTTAAAGGGACAGAAAGAACTGTGTGTGTTCTTATGTGACCGATACTGTTCAAGTGCAGAAATGTTCTTGCTTGTTCCTGGAACTGATATGAGCTTTCTATTCATGTGGGTTTGAGTACTTCCAACTTCACTTTTCTTATTTGACACGTAGACACAGGTTGTGGTACCTTACCTGCACTGAGCAAAAAGCAAGAGAGGGTCCTGTGGCACCTTTAAGACTAACAGAAGTATTGGGAGCATAAGCTTTCGTGGGTAAGAACCTCACTTCTTCAGTTCTGAAGTTCTGAAGAAGTGAGGTTCTTACCCACGAAAGCTTATGCTCCCAATACTTCTGTTAGTCTTAAAGGTGCCACAGGACCCTCTCTTGCTTTTTACAGATTCAGACTAACACGGCTACCCCTCTGATACTTGATACCTGCACTGAAGTTCTTGGAACATGGTTATTGGCATCATTGCCACCCATATTAATGTCTTCATTTTTCTTTTTTTCTCCTATACTTAGAATAGCTACAAAGTGCACTGAGATCCTTCTGAAACATGGAGCTTTTATTTATTTTTATTTTTTAAAGGAGGAATCTGACAGGATCTTGGATCATGGATTTGTTTCTTTCTCTGTTAAGCTGCCTCCCCGTGTGTGTGTGGTGGTTTGTTTTTTTTTCCCAATTTAAAACACTTAAAAAAAACCTCTGTGTATAAAGGATCAACACAAGTTCTGTGCACCACTTAAGGCAGGGGCGGGCAAACTTTTTGGCCCAAGGGCCACATCAGGTTTCTGAAATTGTATGGCAGGCTAGTTAGGGGAGGGGGTTGTGGCCTGGCCCCCACCTACTATCTGCTTCCCCCCCCCCCCCGGGACCCCTGCCCCATCCACACTCCCCCGCTCCCTGTCCCCTGACCACCCCCGGACTCCTGCCATCCCATCCAACCCCTCTCATTTCTGATGGCCCCTCCGGGACCCCTGCCCTATCCAACCACCCCTTCTCCCCTGTCCCCCTGACTGCCCCTGGAACTCCTACCCTGACTGACCCCTGCTGCCCCATCCAACCCCTCCTCCTTCCGGACTGCCCCCCTGGGATCCCTGCCCCCATTCAACCCCCTATTCCCGCCCTGACCCCTATCCACACACCTGCCCCCTGACCATCACCCTGAACTCCCCTGCCCTCTATTCAACTGCCCTGCTCCGTGCCCCCTTACCGCGCTGTCTGGAGCACTGGTGGCTGGCGGTGCTGGAGCCGGGCCACGCTGCCACTACCACACAGCTCAGAGCACCGGGTCAGGCTGGGCTCTGCAGCTGCGCTGCCCCAGGAGCTCACAGCCCCACCGCCCAGAGCATTGTGCCGGCTGCAGGGGACAGTGGACAGCAGGGGAGGGGCCGCGGGTGAGCCTCCCAGGCCAGGAGCTCGGGGGCTGGGCAGGACGGTCCCACAAGCTGGATGTGGCCAGTGGGCTGTACTTTGCCCACCCCTTACTTAAGGGTTGAAGTGGGACTTAGCCAGCACCAGATTTATGTGCTCCTTATCTGCACAGGGGGGAATTTGACTCCAGTTGATATCTGTTGCAGTTATTTATTGATCTGCCCATCAGTTTTGTTCTCAATGCCAACTCTGCATGATGCAGATCTGCTGGCCAATTTTATGAGAAATAAAAATGAGGCATCGTAGTGTAGCAGAAATTGGTGTCACCCTAAAGTCTGGAAAACAGTCCTAGCTTTTACTCTCTCTGTTCAGACCTTTATGTGCAAAATCTCTGCATCCATAAGTACAAAATCTGTAGGTTTGTTTTTTTCTATTGAGCCAAATGGCAAGAGCGTAGAAATATAAAACTGAAATCTATACCCCAACATTTGACTTTGTAAACACTCGTCTATCAACCCAGTTCACTGAGTGGTGAGGGGTTGTTCTCTCCTTTGTTCCCTCCAAGGCATCTGGGAGTTGTGCACTGTCTCTTCAGAAGACCAGCCATCACCAGAAGACTCTGCTCCCTGGTCCTGAGAAGGGGCTGCATGGGTTCTTCCTTCCTTCCCTATTTAACAAAACGAAAGCTAAGGGACAGCAGAACCAGGGCTATTTCTCCCCTCCCTGTGGAGGGAAGCAAGTGAATCAAATGCCCAGGGATGTTTGGCAAAGCAATCTTAGATTAGAGCAGGCAGAGTACCAGGTAGATGGTCTGTGGCAGTGGTGTTCAACCTTTTGTCATATGTGGACCCTAAAGAATTTCAAATGGAGGTGCAGACCCCTTTGGCAATATTAGACATCGTCTGCGGACCCTCAGGGGTCTGCGGACTGCAGGTTGAAAACCACTGGTCTGTGGGCCTGAAGGCTGGCCCTTCAGCTGTTTCCATGTCGCCAGCAATGATAACAATGCTTCACCAAGTGGACACATGAGCGAGATGTGTCAGATGAAATGCTGCTTGTGAGCATCATCCACAGAAGGCAGAAGGTGAAGATTTTTTGGAAGTATCCGATGTATTAAAGTCAGACCTGCCTACGTTGGTAAGTCTGTCTGCAGTTTTTCCCCAGGCATTCTATCTACATTAAATGTGCATGCAGTAGGCACAAAATATGCATAAAACTTGCAGAGTGGATGCCCCAATTCCATAAAAAGTTAAAGCTTTCCAACGGTTAAAACACAAATTGTCAGTGTCACATGTCAAAGTACGCAAAGTAAGTATCTGTTAAATCAAACTTGTTCTCAAGCAGCATTTTTCTTTCTTTGCCTATCTGTAAATTTCTGTTATTATCAATGGAAATATTTTTGGCCTGTTTTGTGCATGGTGAAATCCCCATTTACTGTTTAAAAATCTGATTCTTCCAAACTTGTTTATTGGGTAAAGGAAGGGGAATATATCTTGGTCACTGACCCCACTATGGCAACCATCCAAAAGCTAGGGGTCTCTGTAGGGAATTTGGGAGACAGGGACCAGACTTGAAAGCTGAAAGTTAGGCAGGTCTGAAAACAAGGTTGTTCAGACACTGCGGAGGGTGTGCTCTGAGATGATATATAAAATCTGTGTGGGAGCCTCTTGGTTCAAGCAGTATGCCTCATGTATGCTGCTATTTTGTTGTTTTTCTAATACAAATATAATTTTAGATTACAATTACTTGTTTTTTGCAACATTATTGTAAAATAGCTTATTGAAGATATCATCAAAATGCTGACGCTGATAAGGTTTTGGTTTGAAATCTCGCATCTGCATTAAAATAGGATATTAGAGCTTTTTATGCATTTCTTTTGGGTTGTTGACTTTAGCAACAAGATCAGAATCACAGATATATATTTCTCACTCACACCTACCTTAAGAACACAAATCAGGATTTCAATATATCATGGTAGATAGGAATCTTTTTCTTCAAAGCACAAATGGTATTGTAGTTGTTACAACATCTCTGTGCTTTGGTACACCAAACCTCTAAGTTACTGGTAATATGCCAGGTGTACCACAACTCACAGGCAGACCCTGAAGGCGCTCGAAATGCTAGGTCCTATAGGCACCAGCTAGCCATGGTGGATCCTAAAAAGGACTCGGGCATGAAGATAAATGAAAGGGTATTTTACTAGGACTGGAAGAAAGGGGAAGGTTACAAATAATCTTGGTGTAGAGGTTTAAATGTTGCAAATTAAGGTAAAACGAGTGGTTCCTATTTGCTCACCTAGGGAGACTCTGCCTGCTGTTCCCCAGCAGTTTTCACTGCGTTCAGATTCCCTGCTGCTCCAAACTTTTCATGAGGCTGCCGCTTCCCCCTGAGCTAGGTTACTTTCATAGTGATTCTATCTCCTGCCCTTACAGGCCAGGGAAAAGAGATGTGCTTGTGTGTCCATCCTGCAGGGTAATGGGTCAGTGTGGAGGGAATTAAATGTTAGTTTCCTGCTTAGCCAATTAATCATAGTAGCATTGAGCTCAGACCTCTGCTCATGCAGTCTTCATTAAAATGAACAGATGCTAAATATCTGAAGATCTCCTGTTATACAGTAATATCAATAATTAGTTGCTTGTACATTGTGAGACTGTTTAATGTGATTCAGTTTCTTTTTGGGGCTGCCTCAAGGGCATATGAATGAGTTATGTCTCTCAAATAATTCGATGCATCTAAAGTCTGTTTTAATGAAAACATCTTTAACCTGTAAATCTGCTAACTCTGTAGTAAATTTACTAAATATATTTCAAACTCACTGCCTCTCTCCTACATAGACTGTAAAAAAAAAAAAAAAAGGTACATACAAGTTTAGGCAATCTTCAATGTCTGTGCCTTTCCTTGTCCAATTTGTACTACTTCCTGTCAATTTCATGCCCAGCTCTGGCATGAAACATACCCGACTGAGAAGGAGATTGATTACCTGCCTGAAAAATTCTGGTAAAAATTAATTTATTCAGTAAAGATACTGAAAAATGTTTGTCAAATGTGCTCTGCTTGTTGCAAACGGAGAGCCTTATTTACATTATATGAACTACTTTTACTGTCCATAGAACCATCTCTAATATCTTACAAATGAATGGCAGATTTTTTTAAACTTCTAATATGGAAGGAAGCTACTCTCCCCCCCCCCCCCCATGTAGTTTCCATGAATACTTTTATACCAGTGATGTTTGTCTTGATTTGTTTCAAGATCTGGTCTCAATATGGGGGTTTTTTTGAACCCACATAATAAACTTCATTGATTGTTAGTTTGTTTTAAATTGATTAGCTAGGGTGCTGCTCATGGATAATGGAATGTCGGCTTAATACATATTCTAATGCTCTTGGCTAGGGTTGAATGGAAGTTACTCAACTGAGAATTTCCCAATGACACAAGAGCCTGAAAGTTGGCATTATGAAGTGTGTGGATTAGAATGAAGAGGCTTTACCAGAATACAACAAAAAAGACAAAATTCTGGATGCAAAAATAAAAAAAGCTTTGATTGTTTGTTTTACACATATGTGATTCAGAGGTTTGGAGTACTTGTCACCTAATAGCTATTAGGGCATTCTTTTGGGATCACTGTAGTGGATAATTTTATTCTTACCCTGTACACTTATTCAGCACGCACAAACCAAAATGCATTTGTATGCTTGCAGAGAGATTCCACAACCAGCACTGAAGCAATAGATTTGCTGGAATGGACAAGCCGCATCCATGCAGAAGTTTCAGTGCCGCTCTGGCAAATCACCACCCTCCCTTACCTAATTTTTTTTTACATGGTAAACTTTTAATGGGCAAAAGATCAAGAGGCAGGCAGTGGTAGAAGTAAAAATATGCCTGGAAAAGAATGTTATCTATTGTGCCATTGCTAGTAACATATGGGAAACAATCAGCAAACAAATCAATTTAGGAAGCCAAAATAATAGCTGTTTTGGAATGTTTCTGTTGCAGGATGTAACTCAACAGCCAGAGAATGGGACTCTTCATAAGGAGAGGGAATGGGAGTTAAACAGTGAGCAAGCATTAGTATTTCCCTTTCTGACCTGAGGGGGAGGGTTGTAAATCAAGACTTGAACTTTTCAGCAATCTGAGTCCACAAAATCTCTTGCTAAGTCAGTCATCTTCAGCACGGACAACTGATGACTACTTGAACAAATACTGATGTAATCATCTTGGTGGAAGGTCATTTTAGTCTCATGTAGTGAATTATTGATTTTTGAAGAGGCTTTCTATTATGTGCCACAGAACCTCTATTTCAGTACATAGCTCTTGATGTTCAGACTATTTCTCCTTATTAACAGCTTCTATTTAAAGGTAGTCGTAGTTGTATCCCTTGAGATATCCACAGAGGAAAGTACAGTTAAAGCCTAGTAGACCACTGGATCGCTGTGCTCCACAATAATGCAGCTACCAGTACATCTGTCAGGCTGTAAATAAGGTAGTTTGGAAACATCAGTCTTGTGTAAATTAAGCCAATGCATGTTCAAGCACTGTACAAATGCATGATGATATGACCATAGCTCTAATGTGTCTGTGGTACCAGTGAAATGATTTTAGTAGGTAGGGCTATCACTTTCAACAGGAAGCAAGAGGATCTGTTAATTGTCTCTTGCTTTGTTTATAATTTTGCCACATCACTTAAAATTTCGTTTTTCTTCTGTAGCCAGAATGTTAGCTCCCTTCATTAGGCCCTTTCCCATTCCATTCTTTTTGCTATGGATTATAGATATTTGTAGGACTTGGCTTCAGGCTCAAGCTAAATACCCTGAGTAAATGAAGTTCTAGGATCATGATTCCCAGAAAGATTGAAGGGCTTTTAAAGGGAAATTGAAAGAATGACGAAAGACTTCAGGTTTTAGCAGGATGATCAGCTGTACCAAAAATGCTCTATTTTCTGTCTTGTACATTTCCACATGCTTTCATGTGGCTATAAAGAGTATTTGATGGAAAGAGAGTTCTAGACATTTTTCAGTCTCCAGTTGGTTGGTTTCTCGCTTGCAGTGAGCTAGCCTGAAAATGCTTTTTTCTGGTGTGGACATTCCTTCTTTGCTAGGCCAGTGGGAGCTTTTGTGGACCTGTTTGTTTACTTTTTCACAACCAAGTACCTCCACAGCTGAAGTCTGGAAACTAGCTACCAATTACAGCAGCATCATGCAGGTTTTATTATGAATTTAAATGCCACACTGAACTTGCTGTAAAGCTAAAATGCAGCTGAATGCAGGAACCAGTAGTAGTGCTGGGATGGTACCTCTTGAGTCTTCTAAGGGAGCATTGTTTTCACTAGCCTGATTTATTTATGTCAACTCTGCACACAAGGGTACCAAAAACTCGGGTTCAAAACCTGACATCAGTCTCTCTGCCAATAGATTAAGGTCACTGTGGAGGAGGAACAGGTAAACTCTGAAGGTTTAGGTTGGCAAAGGAGGATGGTGACCTCTAAATTATATACCTATTGCACAAGACCACCAGGCAATAATGATGAATTGTCGAAAGGAGCAGTCTGAATGGCTGGGGTTGGAACTTAAGGAGGGAGAAACTGTGCACGTATCCCCAAGAGTGAAACCATGCAAGACCAAGTTCAACCTCATTCTTGGGGAAAGAGGCGGGATTGCTACCATTGTAGTGATGTATAAAAGAACCGGTTAGTTTGCATTTTACCAATTTTCTAAGTTCAAATGCATGGGTTTTTTTGCTTGTGACCTTGCCTATGTCCTGATTTCACACAGCTGCATCTGTCAAAGGTTTATGAAAAAGGGAAATTTGAATTGGTGCTTGTGCTTTTGAAACTTAAATGAACAGGTCCCAGTCCTGTTAGTTTTGTTAACTTAAACAGATTTTTGCTCCTTTTTGTTCGTTCCCCCTGAGGTGGTCCAAGTGTGTTAGAAACAACAGAGCCAACTAAAACTCAGTGAATAATTCAACCGTTGCCTGAAGTAATAACAGAGGAAAACCCATTTAATAAATCAATGAGCGCAAAAAGCTCCTTGGTTTGTGAAAAATATTCTTCTGCCCTCTCTATGAACCAGCTGAATTTCATTTTTGCAATTTATTGTTCCTTCTCTAATTTGGGTTTTACTTATTCTCCTGGCATCTTCACAGAACCACCTGCTGGCTTCCTATCCTCTGTCTTCTAGACAGAAGGTTCTTTGCCCACAAACCAAGCAGTTCATTTAGGGGAAAAACAGGCTATTTGGCCAAAGCAGGGTGGGAAGAGGGGCCCATGCTTCCTTCATTCCATGCAGTCGTTCTTGCTTAGCAGTGCTTTAGTCGTCATTTCCAGGATGAATTTCCTCCGGGCCCACTTTACAGTGTTCATGCTGTATGCCAAAGGTGTAGACAGAGTCCTAATTTCTGAACACCCTGTAAAGGACATGGGTGCAGTAAGAGATGTCCTCTCTTCTCCAGGAGCTGCCATTGTCACTTCCTTAACTTCTCCATTCCTTCCCAACTTGAGAAACGAACAAATTAAATCCCCTGAAGTATTAACGGTGCCTCCTACTGCTGCTGGAAGCAGACCTGACTTGTTCTCCACACCTTTCTCCTTCCTGATTTGTCAGAAATAATGCAGCCAAAGCTCCTGCTTCATCTTGAGAAGGAACAGTGATTTGTGACTTTTGGTTGGTTCAGTTTTTGGCTACCCAACTTATGACATGTTGAGGCCTGATTTTTGAGGAAGTGCTGAGCATTTGCCCTCTAAAAATCTGACACCTCGATGGTATTGCAAGGTGGGCACCAAAAATCATTAGTCACTTTTGAAATGTTTAGGACTTTGCCTTTTAGTCGGCATGTGTGGGTAAGAACCTGTGGGATTAGAACGTGGAATCATGGGGGTTCTGAGCTGTTGACACTGCATTGTAATCTTAGGCTGGGTTTCACCTGGAGGACCCTGTGAAGCTAAACTCTGCAAGAAGTACCACTCAGCAGGCCCTGAGTGGTGACCCCTCAGAGCTGACTGATTGGTTGTCTCATGTCGGTATATAAACCAGGAAGCCCACATGGGGAGTTATCTGAGCAATGACGTAAACTGTGCTTGTCTCTGCTCCAGACCTGGCTTTGCTGTGGACCCTAGACTCCGACTTCTGACCCTGGTTTGTCTCCGACTTTTTGCTATTTGCCTGCTGTCTGTGACCTAGTGCCTGACCCTGACCCCCTGATATCCTGACTTTGCTACCGGTCTCCTGACTGCAACTTGGCAATTGACCATTGCACACAGGCTGCCAATCGTCTGATCTGGCAGTGTGACGTGGTGCTGAGATTAGGATTGCCAGTTTTTGTTGGACACATTCCTGGAGGTTTCACTACATGACATAATCTTTAATTTAGGATTAAACTTTAATTCCTAGAGACTCCAGGATAATCCTGGAGAATTGGCAACCCTAACTGAGGTGCTGCCTTGTTACTGGCAGATCGGGGGACCTAACTCCAGCTCTGCTTCCTCCTTCCCTCAAATGCTTGGGGAGGATAATGAAGCAAGGTTTTGAGACTGATGACCAGTTGTGTTCTTGGGATACAGGGCAATGTTAGAGCAAGGAGGACTCCACACTCTGTTACTATGGGGCTGAAGAATTAACCCAGACTGGGATTTGTCGTTCTTTTGTTTCAACAGTATAGTAGTATTTATTGTCGCATTCTGAGACTCTTGGGAAATAACCTTGAGGAGTCCGTTCTGTTTTTGACCATCTCAATTGCTGAAACATCCCACCTGCTTAGAGTGCTGCAGTCCTCAAACTTCCTTTGTTGGTCAAGCAGTTACCGGCCAGCCCTGGAACTTTTAGGGCATGATTCTTAGTCAGAGATTCATAACACCAAAAAGTGGAATAACCAGAGTGTGAAGGGCTCATAACAACTTCAGCACAAAACTTCTCTTCCCCAGAGATGGTGCAGTCTTCCAAAAATGTACATTGGGTCCATGTGTGTCTAATGCACCCATGCTCAGAGATAAGGAAAACACAGTGAGGTTTAACCACAAGTGTGAGGCTTTAGGCAACATGCAAAGTATTTGCATACTAGGTCTGAATTTAGAGTATTTGGAAGCATGCTTCAGACTCATAATATATGTAATATGCTTGCTGGAATACAAGCCACTTCAGATACATAGCCAAGAGGAAGATGCCTGTCTGCATGGAATTTCACACATCTCTCAGCTCAAAGATCTGAATGCAAAATATTGTACTTCAGGACATCGTACAGATATGTGACTCTTGGGGGAGGGGGAGCGGGGCTTGAAGTCCATAAAGTCTTGACGAGATTGTACTCATCCATATGTAGTGTTTTCATCTGTAACCATAATAGTCTTTCTTTAATTTGTAACATTGGGACAGGGATCTTCTAGCACGTCGGTAAATTGCCACGCACTGTGATAAAGCTGTATAAACAGCTTTTTTCCCCCCAATATCTTACTTATGAGTGTTGCAATCCATAAAATAGTCCTGCTACTACCATAGATTTGCTCAGTGATTTCTGCATCATTTTGCAGCCGAGATGCAACGTTTCATGGCTTGTGACATCCTGCCCACTGACATGAGAGGCATATAATAAACTGGCATCTTGGCCATGCATGGCTCAGTCGAAAAACCAGTGTGATGTTCAGTTTTAGAGTAATGCTACGTGCCTCAAAATGTTGCAGTCCCTTCTCATGTGTCATATGCGGTTCTCCTTTTTATTACCTGAATTTCAGAAAAAAACCCAGAATATATGTTGGGCATAGTGCTGAAACTGAAGAAAGAATAAATTGTATCTGTAACTAGTACTAAATTTTATTTGGTTTTCTTATATGGGGCCTCATGCTTCAGTGGGACTATAATTTGATCCTAAATAGAGTATTATCCATATAATCAGTTATAAATGAAACTACTGCATATGGATAAGCGTTTTTCAGACACAAAGTCCCTAGCCTGGGTATAATATTAATTGCTCCTGCCTATGTTTGCTAAGAAATTTGAAACCAAAACAGCATTTTTTGTTTTGTTTTTTGTTTTTCTCACACAATGCTAATCTGTTACTCTGGTAATCTGTTTTTAACCTGCAAAATTATAGTTAGGTATTTTGTATCAGATTATGCATTCTTCTGTTTTTATCTTGCTGTCTAGACATGCCTTTGTGGCCATATGTGTGAGTTAAACAATGACCATGATATGGAATTCCCTGCCACGTCCTTCTGCAAAAGCGCAGAAGAAATATCTTCTCTCTTATGAGGTGCTGAGCACTCGCCACGTCCATTGACAGTGAGTAGTTGGCACCTTTTCAGGGTGAAGCATAGAATGTGCATAGTGTATGTTGCTGTGCTGTTCTTGCAGTGCACAGTGAGGCTTCTTTTTTCAGTGTTTGCATTTTTAAATAGAGTCCTGACTCAGTCGAACCCTTAGTGAGGGGTTAGAGTGCAATAAAACTTTTGCATTTCATACTTTTAGGGGCTTTCAGTAATTCTTGTAATCTATCTTGTTTATTTCTTGTAAATGACTTGATTGCTTTCTCTAGTATGAATACACTTCCCTGAACATAAACACTAGCAGAAACTTACATGCTATAAAAATTTGATTTAAAAATCATGAGCATTTAAACATTTGGAATCTTCTGATTTTGCCTTCGGGTTGTTGAGCCTTTAGAGTTTGTGTTCAAACTTTTTTTCCCTCATCACAAGGACTACAAACAATTTTTTTTAAATGAAAGTTGAGTTTCATGTAATCCCTTCTCTCCAGAGGCTGGCGCTTTAAGAAAAACACCAAATATTGCATGACGTGATACAGTTGCAAGCAGTGGTAATGCTAAATGGGACTTACCTGTCAGACTGCCTAGGCTGGAAGGACAATGAGATCTTCTTTGCCTAGTCATACTGGGAAATTTTGCTTTTGAGTTCCCGTTTTCTCCGGCACTGCATCAGTTGATGATAGAAATGCAGATCCTGTGAAGTGACACTTTCAAGCTGTTGCACATAATTACCTAGCATGGAGTGCGGTGCAGTTACGAGGTCTACACCACTACTCATGGAGACAAGGCCAGGTCTGTACATCTGCCTAAGCTTTGGGACTGTTTCTTGTCTTAGGAGGCACTCGTGAAAATGTAGTTAATGGGAAGATGCTTTAAAGTGCATTTCCCTAAGGTCTGGTCTATACTACCCGCCTGAATCGGCGGGTAGAAATCGACTTCTCGGGGATCGATTTATCGCGTCCCGTCGGGACGCGACAATCGATCCCCGAATCGGCGCTCTAACTCCACCAGCGGAGGTGGTAGTAAGCGCCGCCGACAAAAAGCCGCAGAAGTCGATTTTGCCGCCGTCCTCACAACGGGGTAAGTCGGCTGCGATACGTCGAATTCAGCTACGCTATTCACGTAGCTGAATTTGCGTATCTTAAATCGACTCCCCGCTGTAGTGTAGATGTACCCTAAGAGAAGTTGGAGTTTTTAAAAGATCCATTAGAAATTAGTGTACTTTTTTTGCTGAGCAGCTTAATCTTATTTTCCCACTTACCATACCACTAGCAAATGTCTTCTCAAATCTATGACTAGGCCAAGTGAATAAATTCTAAATAAGTTTTGGGGTTTTTTTTTTGTCTGCCTTACACATTTTCTGAGGTTATGGAGGGCTCACTTAACACAAGCTTGGATGAGCTGGTGAAATGAAATTGTTTGGTTTTCCCACAATACCAGTATGCTTTGGTCTGAATTTACAGAATATTTAAAAAAAAAATCTCTCCAAAATATCCAACCAGGTAAGCCTGCCCTAAATCCTATCCCCTTCTGTAAGGAAAAACTCTCCAGATGGGGAGAAACTGTTCTGAGAAACTCCAATAAACCTCATAGAAATCCTGAAATGTCATCTCCATCAGGAAGTAGGTTGTGTTACACCAAGGGGAATGTGGCATGGGGACATGGACCCCCTACCAGAATAGATGGGCCCCAAATTCATTAGACAACCTCCTAGAACTCAGGACATCCCTATCCAGGCCCATGCCGTCCATGTGTTATCATGTGCTGCCATAGGGAGGGAACCTGATTTATACCTGTTTACACCATCACCTGAGGAAGGGAGGAGGACGTTCATCTTTATCTCCGGGATAGTCCCACTGAATGTGGGAGGCTAGTTTTCTGTGGGATGATTTGATGTAGAGTAACTGCTCCATAACTCTGTTTCCACCTCATCCGTCCTTGCTTCTAGGACTCTTAAAGTTCCAGCTATTCACTGATCATGCAGATGGGCTTCTATGGCAAGAGGGGAGTGGAAAATGCTTCCCAAGTGGCTCTCTTTTCCCATTATTGGCCAGTTACTGTTCCTTGCTTTTATTTCTGCACCACCCAGCATACGTGATGAAATATCCCATTGTCATAAGTGATTGTCAGTAAATGAACTTGACCAAGAATATCCCATTTGCACTGGAAAGAATGACTTTCTTTCTGGATGTACCTGGCTAGATAAACAAGTTATTTTAATTAGTAAAGACAACGGGTAAACTTTTCCAAAGCACCTGATTGACTTAAGAGACAATGGACGTCAATGTGACTCAAGCTTCTAAGCATTTTAGGCACTTTTTTGAGTATTTTTATCCAATGAAACTCTGGATGAAATTTTAAACTAAAAAATGAAGTCAGTCAAACATGTAGTCCAAAGAACCGCTTGTATGTACCCAATTACTACATAAACTAGTGTCATTTATTAATACCTTAAATATTTGTAATGCTTCCCTTACTGAGCAGCCAAATGGCTCTTTACTGTAAACAACTGGTACTAGGGAATTAAACTGCCATAGTGACGGGTGTTAGGCTATTTTGTGTCTGACATTGACACAGCATCATCAGTTAGAGCCGAGCACCATACCATAGGATTATCTTCAGGTAGCTGGGTGTCTCATTTCCCCTCCAAAGTCATTCCAGTTTCTACACTTCTGAAAATGTGTTCGTGCTAATGTAGCTGAGAGAGTGGTTTGAATGCCTTAATTAGAGAGAACTTGCTGCATGATGGGGAAAAATACTCCAACAGCCCATGGTGCTTGTGATGGAGAATGGTAACAAAATTAGACAGTCAAAACCCATTTGGCTGTGTGCCTCACAGACTGCCAGCAGATCCTGTTACACAAGCTTGCCTTCACTAGTGTGCCAGATGGCAAGACCACTGCTCTGGTGGCTGTATAGCAGCAAAGAATGAATACTTGAAGTGAACCAAATCAGAGTCCACTGATTTCAGATTAAAGATTTCAGCAGCTAGGATTCAAAAAGTAGTATTTTGACCAAAAAGGCTAGTTAGCTGTAGGTTTGTCAAGTAGACCAATGGTGGGCTACAGATGCTAAGAAGGGTGGTAGATACTTAGTCGTAGATGTGCATGTAAGTAGATGATCAGAACTTGCAATGAGGCAGAAGTGGAAGTGTGCTGTATTTTGCAACTGGACTTCTAAGCAGGATGTATGTTCACTTGACTTAGAGCATTCTTTAATGTGCTGTACTGGTTATGTCAGCCACATTTCTCTTTCATTCCAGTAACAAGACATAGCCAGGAGTTGAGGTTTGACCTGGAGGAGTGGATATACCGCTGGTTTCAATTTGGAGACCTGAAGAGGGATTTTAGTTTCTGTGAGGGGAAAAAATGGATTTTCAAAACATATATGAATGTACTATTAGAAAAATATTTGTAAAAACACACTTTAATTCATAGTGTGGTGATTATATGAACTGCAGGTTTTTAATCTCATGGAACGGAGTCTTCTCACTACATAGAAATAAGAAATTTTGGGGATGGGAATGTTTCTTCATTATTTAAGATCTACCCTTGTGAATAACTAATGGTGCTTTAGTTGATCATCAGAAACATTGCTCTTCCCCAATCAAGCAGATGAGCAGAACTTTGCTAAATTGGATTAAACTAGCCTTCATGCTCTCGTCTCCCATTATTGTGATGTAACAAAATAAACCAAGTATTAGATAATTGAGAAGAGATTTGGCTCTAGTGAATTTCAGTACCCAGATGATATCTTCCTAGCAGGAGTTAAACTATACACCGTATGTGACGTAGCTTTTGCAGAAACTGGGGGGAAAACGGGTGTTATTTATGTAGGAGAGTAAGATTCTAACATGATGATTTTTTTGTTCATAGAGCTCAAAACACTTTACGAAGGGTATAGGTATCATTAGCCCCATTTTACAGATGGCGAGATGGAAAAACAGGGAGGTTTAAATGATTTAGCCCCAGTCATCCAGCAAAGTAGTGGGTGAGCTAGGAATAAACCCTCTGTCTTCTGAGTCCCTCTCTAGAACTCTATCCAGTATGCAGAATGAGTGATAAGTTTTTGGAATGGTGAAAAGAAAGCAGATACAGCAATACCAGCTGTGATGGATCGTTTCTACTCCCTCCAGCCTACTGAGTGAGTATGTATCTTGGTCCTGCATTTAGATTGAAAGGGGATGGTAATAAAAACTTCAGCAGAACTCCTGTGAATTGTATTTGATGGTTCTAAAAGATTGCTGTGAAAGGGGAAGAAGGAACCGCTCATGATGTCCTACTGGTCAAAGAACTGGCTTTTCAGAGTTGCTAAATAGGAGGTCGAACTCTTCAGACATGCACTGAAGAGATGAATGTTGGGCATCAAATGCCAAGGTAGGATGGGCAATAAAGAAATAGAGAATGCTTTGAAAATGTCTAAAGAGATAAGCTCCCATTTCAGCAGCACAATGGTTATTATGTGTTCAGAATTTAAGAAAATAAACAGACTATCAAGGACAGTGGATGCCTGCATGGAAAAGAATGCTTATGAAAACTGCAAATGGCAAAAGCCTGGGCTGTAGAAAAGCAATAGAAGGAGTATGAAGAGGAAAAGACAAGATAGTACAGGGCTTAGTGACCCCACCCTGACTGGCCATGTTGAATCAACTTGTGGCCATTAAGGACCATGGGATTTCATATTCTCATCAGTGTGCAGAGAGAATTATGATCAGCATTAATGGGAGTTTTGCATTTAACTCCCCACAAAGCTAATCTCTGAGATGTGAGACAGTCCAACAAGATGTTAACAAGCGCATAAACTGATGTGCAACATCTGTGTAGAGCATTTCTGAAATTCCTAACAAATGAGTTTCAGAGGTGACTAGTTCTACATTTTAACCTCCCTTTTCTGGGTCATTTTACAAAACTTTTTTCCCGAAAAGAATAATTAATTTTGCAAAAAGCCTGAAAGATTTGTGTGTGATTAAGGTGCAGGATTGTGAGTCAGGAGAGAACCTAGGTTCTATTCCTGGCTCTGACAGAGGCTGACTTTTGGTGTTTCTGTGTAAGTAGTAAGAGACTGTGATTAGTTAACATTTTAGCTACACCCAGCCTAAACTTGACTTCTCTCTTAATCTAGATAAGTTTTGTGAGACCTTGGGTAGGTCACTTACCAACCTGTGCCTCAGTTTGTGAAATGGAGATAAGACTACTTAACAGGAGTGTTGAGGCTATACTTGTCAATGTTTTATGAGACCTGAGGTCCTAGGAAGGCAGTTTCTCTAGAACTGTAAAATATTATTATTGAAAGGGACTGAGAAATATTGTCAGTTGCACAGTATGAATGAAAACAGGGCCCTTGTTTGGTCTGGGACATCTCCTGCAGTGTATCAGAGCTGTTCTTCTCCCTGCTTCTCCACACAGGGTCATTCTGTCAATATCCTCCAGATGTGAATCCTTAGAGGCTGTCTAAATGTGGTTTTCCCTTTGTGGTGTTAATAGCTTTTGCTCTGGCTTCCAGCAAGGTCCCACCCTACTGTTTTATCCTCCTTGTTTCACGTTTCCTATCTTCCTGCTGCTTTTTAAATTATTTGTTCCCCAGCTCTCCTGTAACATGACAGTTAATTGGGGAAGAAATTGCACCCATGTTCCATTTCCAGGAGAGAAGAATTAAGGGAAAGGGACCACAAAGCAAATTATAGTAGGTGGAGGTTAGGAGATACTCAGAAGGTTTACAGCAGTAGCAGTACTTGAGAAATGTGAATCCTCTAGCACAGTGTTTCCCAAACTTGGGATGCCGCTTGTGTAGGAAAAGCCCCTGGCGGGCCGGGCCGGTCTGTTTACCTGCTGCGTCCGCAGGTCCGGCCACAGTTCGCCGCTCCAGGCCAATGGGAGCTGCTGGAAGTGGCGCAGGCTGAGGGACGTACTGGCTGCCGCTTCCAGCAGCTCCCATTGGCCTGGAGCAGCGAACCGCGGCCAGTGGGAGCCGCAATCGGCTGGACTTGCGGACGCAGCAAGTAAACAAACCGGCCTGGCCCACCAGGGGCTTTCCCTACACAAGCGGTGTCCCACTGCTGTAGCACATAGACTACTTGGTTAATGTCAATGCCTTGGTTAAGTAAGGGGGGAAAAAAATGAAAACAATCCCAAATCTACCACCTGATTTGGCAGAGCAGGGAGTTAGTCAGTGTGGCTCTGGGAGCATGGAGTGGACACCATATCTGCCCATATTTAGACTGGCATTAATCACCATTGCTGTTTCCTCACATTGATGAGCATCAAATGATGCTATGTAAGTTCACAGCATCTTCTTTTTTTTTTTTCTTTTTTTTTCCCCCTCTCTCTCTCCTAAAATGTGTGTGCACTTAAGGGTGAAACCAAGCACTTCTCTGAAATGTGCAGTATGACAGTGTTGTTGCTCAGGGCATTTTAGTGCTACAGTCCATGTATAGTAGATAGCAGCATGGAGCCAGCATGGGTGTCATCCAATCAAAACTTCATTTTTCCCCTGATTGTGTTGGCCTGAGCAAGTAGAATGTTCCCAATTTTGTGTTATGCCTCCAGGATAAACTGTGTTATATGCTTAGGTCTTTTCAAATATTTGGATTTGAATGTGTTTGAGAGTTCATACACCATGTGTCTTGTGGACATCCTGAAATTATTATTAATTTTTTTTTTTTTTGAGAGAGAGAGATTTAAAAGTTCAGGAAAGATCTCTAAAAGCTTCCACTTAGATTTGTTAATGTTTTTAAGATGCCTTTGTTTTTCCATTTTTCCTGGCAGGCACAAGAGGTTGGGTCTTCTTTCACTTGCACTGGTGTAATGTCATTGCTTTCAGTGGAGTTAATGATCCATATAGCGATCCAATGTCCCGGATTTACACCAGCATAAGGCAAAGCCAAGCAAGGCCTCATCCTGAAACTTATTCTACATTACTGTACATGCTGCTTAGACTGTTAAAATGTTCAGCTTTTTTCGTTTTGCGTAACTGATGTAAAGATGGGCCTGACTCGGGTAATTCGGAACTAGATCAGAATTTCTCATAGGTGAGAGATCTTTAAAACAAGAATGTAGTAACATATGTCATAGTTGAACATAGATCAGTTCGGGTTCCACACATGAATTTTTTTGGGGGGATGGAAGCATGGTCCAGTATCTGGAACACAGGACTGAGGACTCGGGACCTGGGATCTGTTCCATCTCTGCCACTGGCTCTGCAAGACTCTGGACAAGCTGTTTTTACCTTGCTCTTTCTCTATATCCCCACTATAAAATGGGAGACAATTATATTTACCCACACTTGTGAAATGCTTTTAAGATATACAGCTGTAAGGCTCTATATAGAAGATGATCTTGTCAGCTTGGGTTGTCATCCAAGATTTAATATTACAATCTAGGGTCTTCTGCCCCTCCTCCACATCCCCCATTCTTTTGCCACTTAATCTTGCAATAAACACTTGAAGTCAAATTCAGCCCTTAAGTGAATGCAACTTCATTGAAATCAATCCAGATGTGGTAGAGATGAATTTTGCCCCCCAGTGCTAAATTTGGGCTATTTGATCAAATAAGTGTAGTGTCCTAAAATCAAGATAATTCCTTCACTGAAACTTCAAGCAGACTGTGGGATTTTGATTTAAAATACTGGACCAATATAAAATTAACACAGCACACATTAAATGGATTAAAAACTGGCTGATAGATCTAAACCATTCTCTGTTTACAATTACATTTTATCAAGTGAGTGTGTTTCCAGTGGGGTCCCACAGGGATTGGTTCTTGGCCTGATGGTATTTAACACTTTTTTTTTTTTTTTTTTTATGAATGACCTGGGAGAAAACATAAATCAATCACTGGTAAGTTTGCAGATGACACAAAAATTGGGGGAGTTGTAAATAATGAAGAGGACAGGTCACTGTTACAGAGTGATCTGGATTGTTTAGTAAACTGCACGCAAGCAAACGCTATGCATTTTAATATGGATACATATAAATGTATACATCTTGGAACAAAGAGTGCAGGCCATACTTGCAGGATGGACTCTCCTGGGAAGCAGTGTCTCTCAAAAAGATTCAAGGGTCATGGTGGATCATCAGCTGAACATGAACTCCCAGTGTGATTATATGGCCAAAAGAGCTAACGTGCTCCTGGAATGCATAAACAGGGGAATCTCAAGTAGGAGTAGAGGTTGTTTTACCTCTGTATTTGACACTGGTGTGACTGCTGCTGGAATATTGTGTCCAGTTCTGGTGCCCACAATTCAGTAAGGATGTTGGTAAATTGGAGAGGGTTCAGAGAAGAGCCACAAGAATGATTAAAGGATGAAGAAAAGACTTGTAGTGTTAGACTCAAAGAGCTCAATCTATGTAGTTTAACAAAGAGAAGGTTAAGGGGTGATTTGATTCCAATGTATAAACATCTACATAGGGAACAAATGTTTAATAATGGGCTCTTCAGTCTAGCCGAGAGAGGTATAATATGATCCAAGGCTGGAAATAAGGTGTAGATTTGTAAAGTGAAAGTAATTAACCACTGGAACAATTTACCAAGGGTCGTGGTGGCTTTTCTATCAGACAATTTTTAAATCAAGCTTGGATGTTTTTCTAAAGGGTTATGCTCTGCAAATTATCTGGGGGAGAGGGGAGTTCTCTGGCTTGTGCTATATAGGAGGTCAGACTAGATTATCACAATGGCCCCTTCTGGCCTTGGAATAATCTATGGATTCTGTGTGAGGTCTTTTTATAACACAGCTGCCTGAAACTGTGTGCCAAAACAGCAATTGGAATACAAAATTTACAGGCCAAGAGGATTGGCGGTATTTTTTCATTGACATGTGCTGCATTGTGTAAATTCTCCTTAGAGTCCTAACAATATTTTGCTGTGTTTTTATCTTCTCTCTCCTTCCTGCTGTCCCACTCCTGTCATGTCTTCCCAAAAATGTATTGCTGTGTATAAAATCCAGGGACACTGCTCAGCTGTGCTTCTGCAGCTCCTGTATCGTAACTTTTTTCCACCTTGTCCATAAATCCTACTGCTAATGTCCCTGGTGCTCTTTGGAGGTAATGATCCGCATCATCTCAGGTGTTCGATAAAGCGTTGAGTAAATTGTTTGGCAGTTCCATGTAGTAAACATGGAGGATTAAATGAACTTCATTGCTTTTTAATGTTTTTGTTCATTAATAGCTTAGGAAACATTTATTAAGTATAAAGAAGAGAAAGTTAAACAGCTTTCAGTGGAGTTATTGGTGGTAATCTCTGTGAGTGTTAATTGAGTATTGTACGGGTAGATGGTTATTCCGTTTTTCAGGGCGCTCATCAGTTTTTGGATGATCCCATGCCTAAGAAGTGTTGAGCAGGGAAGGATGATATACAGCTGCTTTACAAACAGCTTGTACTGAAGGTGTTGACTTTTTTCCTTGAAAATACAGACCAGATTTGAAGTGAGGCAGGCTCGCTTAATGGGAACTTGCATGTCAATTGTTTTTTGTTTAGATTTTTTTAAAAAACTTGTTTTACCAGCTCAAAATCAGCTTGCACCATCACCAGAGTTGCCACTGGGATTGTCCACCTGGTAGCAGCAGTCTGTTCGAGTGCTCTGTTTTTTATTCTAATCCAGGGCTCTGGCTGGTGTACTGTAACTGGAGATTAGGTTGCTGTGCAATAGTTTGAAGGCAGCAACCGTTCTTGAGCTGCCAGTACAGCACCTCAGTCCAACACACGTGCTAACTCCAGTTACCATCTAGAAGAAAGGTGAAGTGCACAGTTCAGTGAGCATTAAATAATATGTTAAAGTTGCCAGCAAATCTGCAGCCATCTTCCCAGTTTATATAAATGCAAAATGGAAATGAAGCATAGACAGGTGAAATGAGCTTCATCTTTGTGCTAAGAAATCAGGAGTGCTGTAGTCTTTGTGGAGGAGGGGAAGCCTAAGTGCCGTTCCCAGGGCTCTCTTAGTAGTTATTTTGTGCTCATTCCCCAGTGGAGCTCCTTCAATATTTCGTAGTTACCATAGGAGCCCTAATTCTCAGGGCAGCAGCTGTCGGTGAAACTGTTTTCTTTGGATCTAGAGCAGTCAGAGGTCAAAATGGAATCAAAAAGTGGTGGAACTCTTCTCGTGTACACTTGGTTGGTCACTGCTGCTCGCTTTCCTCCTGGTGTAGCCCTGGGATATAAACTGGATACCACAGTGAGGGATGCAGTATAAGCACCTACACAGAAAACTAGGATTAATGGGCCAAAATCAAAAAGGAGAAATGAGATGGAAAAGAGAATGAGGAAATCCTTTCTAATGGAGAGCTCTGTTAGACACTGGAATGGTTGCTTGAAGGAGGTGGTGGAAACCCAATTGCTTGGGACATTTGTAGACCAAATAAATCACTGAACAACCCTGCTGTGGCAGGACGATACATTAGGTAACCTAAGCGGGTCTCTTCAGTCTGTAACTTCTCTCATCTAAACCCATAATGGATGTGCTTATTAGCTGGTTGTTTCTGCTTGTCCCAGGGTACTCGGCTCACTGCTGGAGCACTTCCTCCTGGCCACATCTGGGGATTAGCTCTGCCAATCTGACCCCCCCCCCCCCTTCCTGCGGTTTCTCTCTCCCTCTCTCAGGACTCAACTGCTGCTGCTTCGTGGCATGGTCCTCCAGCCAAGTCACTGTAGTTCTCCCCTTCCAGAAGGTTTGTGTGCATTGAGCTCTCTCGGGATCCAGTATCCCAGGCAGTCTTCCCTTTCACTGTCCCTTAACGGTGCCACTTCCCCAGTGGCAGGTAGTGGGAACCCAGACCCATCCTCTACATTTGGTTCAGCCCAGGGACCTTACAACAAACAGCATTGGTCTGCACAGTCCTAAACCTTACTGATTATATTCCTGGGCTACTTCCTGCCTGGCCTCACTCACCCAGAGAGGGACTGTAGCCTCTCTCTCTCTCTCTCTCTCTCTCTCTCTCTCTGCAGCTCCCTTCTACTCTCAGCTATTGGGCTTTATACAGGCCCCTCCTGTTCCTATCCAGCTGAGCTTCATCTCTGATGAGTCTTCCTTGCTCCCTGGCTCTCCTAGGCTGCATCTGAAGGTAGTTAACTAGCCCACCTAACCACCTTAGCCCCTTCAGGTGTGGGATGGGCACCTCTTCACACTACTGAATTTGATAAGCAGGAAAATAATTAACCAAGTTGGCACTTAAAATTGTGGTCACTAGGCTTTAAAGTTAACAGACATTGAGATGAAGGGGGCAGCTCACTCCTCCTTTAGTTAATGATGCATCACACTTTTTTTTTTTTTAAAAAAGAGACCACTATAGGGCAAATACAGAAAATGCACCATGGTCACCATTAAAAAGCTGCCTCCTTATTTTGGAGGAAGATTTTCAAAGACTTAGGTGCCCAACTCCTGGGTGCACTTTTGAAAATATTCTTCCTTTGTGTACTTCAAGTGTTGGAAATCTTGCATCATCTTTGATGCCACAATGCGGTAAATTGTAAAATGTGGATGTTTCACTGAAAGTTTTCAGCAGTTATCAGTGCCATAAAATGATTAGGCAAATAGTGTTAGGAGCATCTGTGCAGCTTAGATCAGTGTTCTGCCACCCTCTGACCTGCTGTTAATGGTGCAGCTGATCAGTCCAGTATGGTTCTGTATAGTGTCTAGAGTCGTAAATTGGTGTCTGTGTTAAGTCAGAGGGAAAGAAAGTTGCCTTGATAAAGCTGTGTATTGTATGCTATGTGTACTCTGTCACCTGGCTTTCAAAATTAAAAGAATCATTATCTGTGCTCCAGCCATTTGGTATCCTGGATTCCCCAGTCTTCTGATTATTTTTGCTAAGATTGTTATATCTTGCTGCTCCCAGAACATATAGGAAATCCAGAATGCTAATCGGATGATGAGGAATAGTTGTTACTTGTCTTTACCGAACATTCCACCAGGAGGCAAATCTCAAACAGGAGAGAGAACCTTTTGCTCACACTTGCTTGGTGCAGCTATTTAATCCTCATACCATCCCTCTTCCCTTAATTCTTGTGTTTGGAAATACTTTAAAAATACAAATCAAACCCTGGTTTACAGAGGATGAAACACACTCCTTTGCATCACTCAGCTCCCACTTGCACCCTCAAAATTTAGTTACATTTCATTGGTGCATAAGCTTTATACTGGTACTCTGCTCAGGGGTGCCTTGTCTGCATAGGGGAAATGGACTGCCATAGATATTCCAGAATACACTGAAGGGTAAGCAAACTAGTTAATCTGAATTAAAGTTGCTCTTATTCAGAATAGTATGTCGGTGCATGCGGGGAAGGCCGGGGAGAAAGTTATTCTGGCATAGCTATTCTTGTGTAATTTAGCTATAGCTATTTTCCCATGTAGGCAACTGGAAATGAGGGGCCTGTAAAGAAAAAAAAGGGGTGCATCTGACAATCCCATACTATAAAAGCAAAAGATCAATTGAGGAGATTTCCTGAGGGATTCTTTTGGTGTGTTTTGTATCCTGCAGGAAGCAGCTGCGGTAATGCAGTGACTGGTTGGTTTTAGGTCTAGGGAGACTTTTTATTTCTATATACTTTTATAAGCGCCTAGAAATTGGTAGGTGCAGTAAATCTAAATCAAGCAGCTTGGTTCTGCTGGCTACACAATTTGTGGATATATAGATGATTGTAAATGTAATTGTCATTTCCCCTTGTTTCCCAGTTCCTAATTCCTTTTTCCCTCCTCTCAAGTGACCACTTGAGTCACTCCATCTGAAATAGCTTTAGAGTGAGAGATGCTGAATTGACTTTCATTGAAGTAAGCGTGCAGTGGATTCTGTCATTAAAGTTGGCTTTGATGGGGCGATTTTTAGTAGCTCACCAGGGTTGCATCCATGAAAATAACTCATGGGTTCTGATCATTCAAAGTGTGACATCCCTCCAGGGCTGTTTTCTTTTGAACGTGGATTGCAGTACATGTAAAATGGATTATACTATAATACATGGAAGCTCTGTCAGATGAATCACTTGTGTATATGGGGTGTCGTCTCCTTCTGTGTGTAGACTTCAGAACTGCTCACAGGATGGTTATACTCTAGTGGTAAATTGATGGTGCAAGGGATTATTTAACACTTTTTTTGCCCAGTCTGTTATGAATAAATCCAGTTAGGTGTAGGGAAGGCAAATTGCTCTTGCTGCATAATGGTTGTGCTGTGTGGCACACATGCCAAGAAAGAATCTTGCATTTGTGATCTGTTGTGTCCACGTAAAAATACTCCTCAGAAACAATGTTTTTTCATCATAACCTTTGCGTTCCCAGATGTGCTGAAAATGAAAAATACCACAAGGCTTGTCCCTGTCACTCATAGCGTCTCCAGCTGGATTTTACACTGTTCTTTTTATTTTATTAAAAAGGGGGAGGGGGAGAGAGAGAGAAGATCTAACAGCTGTTTATATTTGATTTTCTTGGAGATTAACCACTTATGACTTCTGGATTGACACCAAATATATACCCAAACATGGCTCTGTCAACATATAGGGTAATCCAGAGCCTACTGAAGTCAGAAGAAAGATATCCGTTGACTACAGGTCCCTATGCAGAAAATAGCAGGTACCTTTATGAATGGCTGACCCTTAGGTACACAAGTGGTTACTAAGCCATATATTGATGTGGCATTGTGGGCACCATGGTTACTGCACAGCACTTCATCAAACACTTTGCAGAGTCTGTCTATGATCAACAGACCTAAAAAGCAGACGTTCAGCAGTCTATTCCTGAATCTCGCTTTTTAGCTAGTGTCTGAAAGAAGTATTCCCTCCTAAATGGTATGTCAGAGGATTTAATCATTGGAAGGGGCAGAAAGTCTGATTTGAAGAGCAGCAGTTCACAGATTTGGAAGAGATTTGCCGGCTCTCAGAAAGATAAAGGGCCATAACCAGTTCCATGTGGCATGCTGCAAACCTTTCAGAAACTTCCATCCCAGTGAAGAGAAATCTTGTCACCTTGTTATTGGCTGTGTTACTAGCCACTGCATCGTACACTAATGCTTCATATTGATTAATTCAAAAGTTGCCTTTGCATGTGCCCAGCATAAAAAAATACATGTTTGCCAGCCAGGTCACACCAAGCCTACTCTGTCTCCAGTTTGCAGCCCACATGTGGCAAAAGTAGTATTTTCTCCTCAACTAGCTTGAATATTTTACTTAAATTAATGATGTGCGAGAGGGAACAGCGCAATGATTAGTGAAGAACTTTGATTAAAAATGTGAAATAAGTGTCTCCCCTCCCCCTTCATTTCTTGTGAGCACGACCTACTGCAGTTTCCTCAGCAGGAGGGCTATTTTTGGGCACATTACATAGCTTCCCAGATTAATAAATAGATTTATTTTTGGAGCACTTTCACCTCGTTGGCTACAGCAAAAAGTCTTGTTGGAAGATCACAGATCTGCTGTGCTACCCATATGATCCTTATGTTTACATTTCTTTCTGTCCAGGTCTTAAATGAGGATGTGCTCAGAACTACTTCCTTGGTGATGTGTGGTTCTGGGTTGTTCCCGCCCCCCCCCCCAAATCGCCGCCGCCTTCTTCCCCTGGAATCATATGCGAATGTTAAGCAGATAGTCACCATTTTAACTTGCATGATATACTGTAGCTTGGTGAGAGCTCAGAGCAGAGGGGAGTGATTTGCAGTGTAAAGACTTTGAACCTATGTGCAGTGGTTTCAGTCAGGACTAGTCCTAGATTTTGCAAGGGCCATATACAGGAGCTCTATCCAGCTTCCCCGTAGACATCTGTAATCAGCAGGTGGCTTGAGTGAGCCCATACAGGACTCTTAGATGACCAAGGGCTCATGAGGTTCCGTAAGCACCTCAGTGTGCAAGCTCTACAACAAATGAGGTCTTAGCCATGTGTAATTTTATGTAGTTGCAAATGGGGAGTGTGTGTGTGGGGGGGGGGGGGAAAGGCGGGGGGGGGGGGGGGTGTATTGGTGGACACCCAGACTAGGTACACCACTCAGAACATGGAATGCCTCATTTTATCACAACTTCCCGAGTTTGGTTTGCAATCAGTGTGTGAGACGGCTCAATTTGTGTTTCATGTGATATCTGCCTTCATCAGTGTGTCCATGTTCTTGCTCTTTGTTACCAAGCAGTGAGCAGAGGCCAATACTTAGGGAACCCATGCTGTTGATAAGTTATATAGGTTTTCTTTTTTTTTATTCTGACCATTCTGACCTAGGCCAATCCACCTGAGTAAAGGAATATCTCTAACCATTACCTACAATATGTGTCTTGAGATTAACTGGCTATACCCCAGGGGTTCTTAAACTGGGGGTCGGGACCCCTCAGCGGGTCACGAGGTTATTACATGGGGGTGGTCACGAGCTGTCAACCTCCATCCCAAACCCCGCTTTGCCTCCAGCATTTATAATGGTATTAAATTAAAAAGTCGCATTCAGAGGCTTGCTTTGTGAAAGGGGTCACCAGTAAAAAAGTTGGAGAACCACTGGGCTATACGATGTTGTATAGCTACACTTATGAGATTCCTGGACACGTCGATACAATTATCTGTCTAAGCAGTGGTCGAACATCTGGTCTCGGCCTGGACAGTTTGCTTTCAACAGTATATTATTATAGTGACAATGTGGTAGTCAAATCTTGAAATATGATATGCTTATTTAGCGAAGATGTAATTTTCTATCCCAGAAATATTGACTTTAAAAATACATCTGAAAAGAAGAGAGGGAGGCCAGCTTTGTCTGGTGTGTGGCTACTACTGAGCTCTAGACACTGCAACTTGAGTCCACCACTGGGTGTGGTAATTATAGTTGTTGTTTGTCCGGTTTCTGAAGTGAGCTAAATGGATGCTGCCCAGGTGAGGGAAAGCTGAAATTAGAGAGTTAGACTAAATTAACATCTAGTCTTGCACTAGAGATCTTGTGACAGTATGGTGTTCACTATCAAAGTGTCATTAGCTGCTCTAATACATAGTCACATACAGGAAGCTGAGAGATGGTTTAAGACAGAAGCCTCTGAGCTGAACTTCATTCTAGAGAAGAACTTGTGCAAATGGGTGAGAATATCCACTTCCTGAGCTAGTGCAGTGTTTACACAAGGGCAGTTCTAAGACAGATTTCTGTGCCCGGTGCTCCCACAGTCTGGGCTGATATAGACAGATCGATGAAGGAAAACTCCTACATCAGTAAATGAAAAGTCACGGAACCTGCCAGCTGACATTATTTATATATGTGATGGAAAAAAGTCTCTCTGAATGAAACCAATAACATTGGAAAATGATGTCACCATATATGCTAGTGCCAGGTGCACTGTAAGAATCCAAAAATATTCCTCCTACACTGCATGCTGATGAAAGGGAGTGAAAGGATACATTGGATTTAAAGCTTAATTGGATAGTGGTAGGAATAGCTGCTATATATATATTTTAATAAGGAGTGTAAAGGAGTGTAAGTATTTGGAAAGAAGCTCTCTATCGTGATAGATGCTTAACTCCTAGAAGGGGATGGATCCAGATCAGTCTCTTCAGTCTTACATCCTAAAAATGCCTTCCCTTCCTAACAGAGGCTGTACTCGTATCTGAAGGAAGAGCATGGGTCATTTTTTATGTAGTTTGTCTCGATTTCTTTTAAGAATTTTTAATTTTCTCTTAAATATAGAAGGAATGCTTTGTATTTAGCAAAAACGGTAAACGGAGTTGATAGGTTTTGGGATTGAATTTAGTGCCTTCATGAGCCTCTTAAATAGGGGCCAGATCCGGACACATTTCAGTACTATCTGTATATCCTCTGGCAGCATGGCAATTAATTCAGTAGATCAATTAACAAATACATTTGCTCTGAGGGAAAACCTTTTAGGCCCACCTCATGCTTGGCTCACAGGTAGTGTATGTTTCTCTGTATACTAAATACAATGTTTTGTTAACTTTGCTACCTGTTTTCTTCTTGCTAGTTTTAGGAGCTTCTCTAGGACTCAGATTTTTATTTACTGTATACAGTAAATTGCGATTGTCAAGTTTTGAATATGTGTTTTGTGTACTGAAAGAAAAGGAAACCATGTTTCAGGGTAAGATAGCAAGGTCAGCCTCCTTATGAGTATCAAGCATCTGTGCTTGCAATATATTTGATAGTGCATTGATGATGTAAGTGTTTCAGGCTGGATAAAAAGTAGACCCCACGGAGTTATAAGGATGGATTAAAAAATGTAATTTAATTTCTATCATCTCACAGTATGGAAACAATGATGGCACATCAATGTATATGCCGCTGATGAAGAGAGAATATTAAAGTAACAGTTGAGATCTAGTTCGATGGTTGACGGTAAAGATCTTAAAATCTGCTCCACCTGTTTCTGACAGCTAATTGGCTCTTTTGCAGATCTTCTCGGTAATAACCAGATGCAAATGGCTACAAAAGCTATTTTGTGCCTGACCATATTAATTTGCTGAATATCCGAAACTACAGGTTAATGCTTTAAGAAAGGAAAGAAATAATCACAAAGTTTGTTACAGTTCGGCTGTTGAGATACAGCAAATGTTCTCAGAGTAATTCTTTCAGCGCTTTGTTCTGGATATTTAACTGTAAAATCCAACTAAACTAAAGTATATGAACTTGTACTGATGTTTGATTATATTTCTTGATTAGTTTAAAGATATGAACCAAATATTATAATACAGATAGCCTGTGTTACAAGATCACCTGTAGTAGTAGTAGTAGTAGTAGTAATAAAAAAAATATTCCTGCTTATGTCCGAAAGGGACACTTCAGAATAAGTAATATACGGAAGACCTGACTCTGCAATCCTAATGTGAGCAAAGCTCCCAATGAATTAAATAAAACCAGGGAACTTCCAAAATCAGCAAAAGACAGCTAGTGACTTTTGGTTGTCTTTAATAATTCAAGATGGATTCTGTCCTTGCCTCATCTAAAGAACATTGGAAGTTTCCCTGACTTACAGGGTCTGGTCAGGAATGTTTAGTTTATCCCTCCATGGCTTCTTAAATTCTGCTTGTTGTTTAAAATATTCTTTAGATATGTGTCAGTTTTTAGTGGTTAGAGCTTGGCTGTGTGCATGGAGAACAGGAGAGAGGTGTTCGTGAACTTAGGTATATGTCCCCTGCAATACCCATCAGGAAGTACATCTGGTGTGCAGCTCCATCTTTTTATTTTTTATTTTTTTTTAAAAACAAACCAACTTGTTTTGCTATGGGAAGAACGTGCAGCTTTGTATTTGAGACTAAACCTATTTTTCTTCAATTACGTGCTTAGAATGGAATCTTGAAATTTAAGAAATGAAAACAAGGCAAATCTTCCAAAAGATGAAAGTTGAAATGTATATAATTGGACTTCATTATATGTATGTTGGAAATAATGAAATGCGTCTTCAGTGTAGGTCCATTGCATATGCTCACATGGTTTCTGAAAATTCCTGGAGAGAAGCTGACAGCATAAAGATCCATTATTAATGCAAATGTGCTAATTGACTGACTTCTTCCTTAAAAAACAATCTTATTGTGAACGCAGCCCTTTTTCTGTTTGCAAATAGCTTGCAAACTGAAATGGATTTCTGCAAATATTGTTAGTACTAACTATTTGTGTAATAGTTTGGACAAACAATTTTGAGCTTATTGGATATTAACCAACTGTTCATTTAGATTATTCATTTTCTAAAGTGTGATTGGTCATCTGGGTCACAAGGTATTGTTTCTGCTCCTTGATTGTTTGACTGAGACTTTTCAAACTAGAATAGTGAGTAATGAATATTTTTATTCATGCACAAATATACACGTTTATGTGTGAATGAATATTTGTATGAGAGAACAGCTCTTCCAAATAGTTGTGCAAACAAAAACCTATGCCCATAGATGTTTGTGAATAGTAAATAATGAGGTGGCATGAACATAGCTGAATCAGTGATTTCAGAACTGAATGAATGTTCACAAACTGTCATGCAGTATTCTATCACTTTTTTTAGTGTTGTAGATGTATATACCTCTATTTCTGTTCTTTAAAGTTCCCCAGTTTTCATTAGTAGAATATATACCTTTACAAGTATCTTCAATAGTCAATGTAATATAGTCATGCTATCAAAATGTCTCCTATCTCTTTCAGGCGCGTGCATATTTTTTTCTACTTTGTATTTTCAGCCTAACTCCTTAGCAGTGAAAATTATTAGTCCCTGATGTTTGCAACTGATGATACATGAAGTCAGCAAAAATCTTTTCACCCAGTGAATAGGCAGGGCAGGCTTATAAACCAGGAAACTGCAGAGCTTTGCAAGATATTATGGATCCAAAAGCACAATGAATTATGTCAACAAGATTTAAAAAGCCAGGATTAAGAACAGCTGTAACATCTTCTTCTACCACCAGGGTCATAGAACGGGTTATCTGATATTCTTCAGTTCCAAAACACTGCTATAAGAGTATACCGAGCATCTGTTACAATATTGTGGTTTACAATCAGAATTGAATGATCTGATTACCCGGAGGATTTCCTTTAATTTACCAAATGGAGCTCTATGCTTTGTAATGCTCCTTGCTCTTGGCAAATAAATACCAGTTTTCTACAAACTAATTTATTGATGGGTAACTTTAACTAGACTTTTTCTGAATAAAGTAATTTGATTTACGCTTGTGAGCAATTGATAAACACTGGTACGCTGTAAATACTGAAGGATGTGAATCATTATTCACAGAGAACATTGAATTAAATGAGAGGCTGGGTTTTCCGTGTGTGTGTGGAAGCAAACTCCAGATATTTTGCATAAAAGGGCATTAGCTGGAGTGACTTGTTAGTCACTTGGTCAGATAGGTGGAGTTATACACGATACCGATTGTTGCTGTAACTTCTTTGTGCAAATCAATCTTTTTAACAGGCTTTTATGTTTGAAATGAAGAAGGCTCCATTATTTGTCTCGGCTTAATACAAAAATGTATTAATAGATGTTTTCCTTCAGCATGTTGACTTTTGATTATATCTTGACTTTGGAAATTGATTCTTTACTAGTTGATCTCTCTCATCCAAGCTGACTGAGCTGTCTCTGAAATTCTGTTTCTTGTTTAGATCAAGAGACTCTCAAATCTGGTGAAATTGCTGTAGCTTTCCAAAGTATAGGATGTGACTGAATGCCTTGTATTTGCATTGGCAATTCCTTCTATGAGCTGCTTATAGAAGCAGCTCTGCAATGAGAGAGAACATTTTTATTGCATGTGTTCCCACTCTGTGGATCATCTGGTGATTTTTATTTATTTTAAATAAAAACATACTTTTTTTTTTTCCAAGTACAGTATTTTGAAGGGAGGTTTTTTGGCTGGGGATCATAGAATCATAGAATATCAGGGTTGGAAGGGACCTCAGGAGGTCATCTAGTCCAACCCCCTGCTCAAAGCAGGACCAATCCCCAGACAGATTTTTACTCCAGATCCCTAAGTGGCCCCCTCAAGGATTGAACTCACAACCCTGGGTTTAGCAGGCGAATGCTCAAACCACTGAGCTATCCCTGGGATAGTGAGGTCTAACTTGCAACTTGATGGCAGAACACTGCATCGTATCAACTCCAAAACTTCCAGGGATGTTCTAGGCATCGATGGGCATAAGCCTATTGATTTTTTTTTTATATCTATCTATCAAATCATAGAACTGGAAGGGACCCCGAAAGTCATCGAGTCCAGCCCCCTGCCTTCACTAGCAGGACCAACTACTGATTTTGCCCCAGGTCCCTAAGTGGCCCCCTCAAGGATTGAACTCACAACCCTGGGTTTAGCAGGCCAATGCTCAAGCCACTGAGCTATCCCTCCCCCCTGATTTTTGGTGTAAATCGGAATAATAGAAAAGTCTGACTCACCCCGGGGGGAAAAAAAATCAGTGCTCCCAGAATTCCTGGTGCATCAG
The DNA here is from genome assembly GCF_013100865.1 of Trachemys scripta elegans. Classification (NCBI taxonomy): domain Eukaryota; kingdom Metazoa; phylum Chordata; order Testudines; family Emydidae; genus Trachemys; species Trachemys scripta. Next base: position 16,485,619 of record NC_048312.1, read on the forward strand.
GCAGAGGAATCTTTTTGCTTCTCCTGCCTAGACATTAGAGGCGGGCGCTCAACTTTCTTTGTAGGGATATTGTCTGTAAGAGAAATAAGACCCTTACAGGGAGGGCTTGTGGGGAGCGGGAGCAACAGAGTGGTGAAAGAAATGGAGACCCAGAAATGGAGTGAGGGGGGAGCTGCACGGGCCAGAGGGATAGAGGAAGAAGAAACCTGGAAGGGGCAGGGGGAGTGGGTGGTTGGGAGTGGAGGAGTGTCAAGGCTGCTTCCCCACTCTTAACTTTAGGGTACAAATGTGGGGGCCTGCATGAAAACTTCTAAGCTTAACTACCAGCTTAGATCTGGTCTGCTGCCACCATTCCCAAGTGGATTCCCTTCCCTGGGAAGCCTTGAGAAACTCTTCACCAATTCCCTGGTGAATACAGATCCAAACCCCTTGGATATTAAAGCAGGGAGAAATGAACCATCCCCCCTCCTTCCTTCCACCAACTCCTGGTGAATACAGTTCCAACCCCCTTGGATCTAAAAACAAGAAAAAATCAATCAGGTTCTTAAAAAGACTTTTAATTAAAGAAAAAAGGTAAAAATCATCTCTGTAAAATCAGTATGGAAAATAACTTTACAGGGTAATCAAACTTAAAGAGCTCAGAGGACCCCCCTCTAGCCTCAGGTTCAAAGTACAGCAAACAGAGATAAACACTCTAGTAAAAGGTACATTTACAAGTTGAGAAAACAAAGGAAAACTAACACGCCTTGCCTGGCTGTTTACCTACAAGTCTGAAATAGGAGAGACTTGTTTAGAAAGCTGTGGAGAACCTGGATTGATGTCTGGTCCCTCTCAGTCCCAAGAGCGAACGAACTCCCAAACAAAGAGCACAAACAAAAACCTCCCCCCCCCCGCCAAGATTTGAAAGCATCTTGTCCCCTTATTGGTCCCTTGGGTCAGATGCCAGCCAGGTTACCTGAGCTTCTTAACCCTTTAGAGGGAAAAGGATTTTGGAGTCTCTGGCCAGGAGGGATTTTATAGTACTGTACACAGGACAGCTGTTACCCTTCCCTTTATAGTTATGACAGGGGAGTGGGTGGTTGGGAGTGGAGGAGCAAACCTGGTACCCTCAAAGGGGGTGGTGGTGGTGGTGAGGGAAACAGGAACCCAGAATGTGGGCTATTGAGTAAGTGAATGTACAAGCAGAGATACAGAATGGGGGAAGTGATGGTATGGAGGAAACACAGAGGACCCTGGCATGAGGTGGGGGAGAAGAATGGGGTGCATACAGAGACCCAATTCTGCTGGGAGACAGTGTGGGACCCTGATATGGTAGGCCAGCCTCTCCCTCCATTGATGATGATGATCCCATGTGCTGAGCTGAGGGTCATTGCTGTCTCTTTTCCCAGTTAAGATTTGTGTGCTTGTGCTGTACGCTACTATGGAGCTTGAGGTGCTGCAAGCCTAGTGGGGTGGTACAGCAGAGGTCTTACTCTGAAAAAGGTTGAAAATCACTGGATTAAAGGGTAGTTTCCTTCCTTTCCTTAGAGAGTTACTTGCACAGTTGTATGGGGCATTACAGCTGCATTCAGTCACCTCCCACTCTAGAAGAATCCTGTTAATTGTTTTTATGAATCTAGATCAAGAGAACAGAGTGGATTTTGAGAGGGGAAAACCAGCAGTCATGAAAAGATGTGATGTGGTTTGGAGAGATCGTGGTAGCACGAGGCTAGGTACTGACTTCCTGAGCCTAGTGGGAAGATGCCCACGACCTCTTCTGAGACATCCTTGGCTACCAATGTGGGCGCAGAATGGTTTTCCTTCTTTCTATTTTCATATCTGCGCATGCACACACTCTTCAGTGCAATTCAGTAATACTTCTTTGACATGCCAAGATAGACAAGTTTCACAGTTCATGTATACATGCTTCGTGCCTGTACACAAACTTAAAATAAAAGTATAAACAGGGCGTTGTGCCATTTTAATGCATTTTCAAACGAAGGCTGGAAATAATACAAACCTCAGTCTCTCTCTTTAAAAAAAAAAAAAAGAAAGAAAAAGAAAAAAACCTCTTACAATGAGTAAGACGATTTTGTTTTACATTACCTTTTAATTTCCTAGCTTGCCACTCTACTTAGCTACTTGAAATCTTGAATTCAGCATTTACATATCAATGGTTACTACTTACTGAAATGGCTGTTTGCCTTTTCTTGGGTGCTAACTGACAAAAAGGCAGATGTTGATTTGTGGATAGATGCCTATTTATTCTTAATTATTTTCCTGTTTGTTCAAGCAGGGCTTGTGTTCAAGGTTCTTGTGATTTAATTTCTTCCTTCTCTGGGAACACCAGTACATGATACACTCCTACTGAATGATTGGAAACACAAAAATAACATAGGCAAAGAATAACACCTGAATTGTCTGAAGACCTTGGGGAAAAAAGCTATTGATCGTGCAGTTTGGCCAATGTTGCATACATTAAAATAACAAAAGGAACATTAACAAATAAGGAAAAAATTGAAGTTTTAAGGATGTATTAGTTTTTCCCCTTTTTATCTCCCCTTTTTTCCACCACTTTCTTCTTGCATTCGATCTCCACATCTTCATTCTCTCATGCGCTGTCTCCACACCACCCCCATGTTGACTCCTCACATTTTTTCATGCTTCTCATCTGACCCCTGTTCTCTTCTGGCCTCTCCCTCGTATTCCCATAATTGCTTTTTTTTTTTTTTTTTTTTTTTTTCCTTCTTCTTCTTCTTCTTCCCTGCTCTATTCCAATCTGTTGATGATTATCCAACTGTCTGATTTAACAAGCTGGACTGCAGAACTGTATTGCTGTTCTGCTTTGATTACTTGTCCCATATTAAAAACCAAATAAAAAGCAGTGGCTTTAGTAGATGGTATAAATCAGTACTGTTATTACGGATGTCAGCCATGGGCTCAGTGTAAGAAGGTTAGTGAATTAGTGAAAACAAAAACGCATGGCAGACACTCAAGCTTGTTTTGTTTTCTTCTGTTCTGGCAAACCTAAGGCCAGCCGCCTTATTTAACAGGACTAGAGTGTGAGGTTTTGTTGGGAGCATTGATCTGCCAGTTCTTTCCAATGACTCCATGGCCACTTGGCCTTGTTTCATTGAATGCCATTGATGTGTGGGTCAAACAGAACGTGTCTAGATCCCTTCTGTGAATAAGAACTGAGAAGCCTTTTGTGGCTGCTGCCAAAAAATAACAAGGAACTGACAGAAGATAATAGCATGATTGCTATATTTGTGCTACTCCTGTTGTTGTTTGGGTTCCTGATCAGCATGATGGATGGAATGACTCCCGTTTTTATAAAGGAAGGGAACTTCCTAAAAAAATAAACATAAGAGAGAAATATTTTGTTCTCATGCCTTGTTAGCAAAGTCTGTAATCTCTTGTTGCATTTGCTTGTCTTCCACTATAGCAAGGAAATAGTAATTTAGATTTGAATTTCTCTCCTCATTTCACCCCACTGGTGCTCCGCCATTCAGTTTTTAAAGATGTCTCCAGTTGTTAGGAATCTCATTGAGAATGAAAGTTTGGCTTGAGATCAATGGAGTTGAATCATAGTTCAGCAACATTTTAGCAGAAGTTATGTGCTAGATATGTCAATTTCTTACAGTACTTTTGGGAGATGTTCCTATATTAAGTTTATGTATCATTGTGGGCAAGAGACTGTATGTAATTGCATGGGGCAGGGTAACCGTAGCTTCTCCAGGAACTAAAACATATACGTGTGTGTGGGGGAGAGATTAGGCAAATTAATTAAGGTTGTAACACCTCCAGAGAAGAACCACCACCTGGAGAGGCTTGCATGTATGCTTCAGCCTCGATTCTCTAGAGGTCAACTGACAAAGAAAGGATAAATAGCCTGAGTTTAAAATGACTCATGGCCTCCTTTTTAATCCAATAAATGGACAGGCCCTCCAGTGCAAGGGAGGCCCCAAGCCTGGCAGAAGGATTGGGAAGACTTTGACCTATTGGGGCGACATAAGACTGATGGGTGACCTCTGGTTAGCTGTTAGCTTGGGTATAGGAATGTTGGTTGTTCTCAGTGTTTTTATCCAAGGAATAAATGTGCTTGCTTAGAAAGAGCTGTGTGGTAACTTCTAAGTGCTGGCAATACGCTGTCCATAGCACTTGGGGAGAAAGCAAAGCACAGGTGCTGATCTTTTTAGGCTGTCTTGCTAGAGATACCGCAGTGTAATCCAGGGAGCTGTGCAGCCTTAAAATCTCTCATCAAGAGGGAGTGAGAGGCAAGTCTCTGGCCAAGAGATTAGTGGCTGTAAACTGGAAACCTTTGAGTGCCCTTGGTGGACCACGGAGGGGGAAAATGGGTGCAGTTGCCCTGAACTGTGATGATTTATATATACTCTGTAGAGACTCCAGAAATGGATCAAAAAGTGCCATTCTATTTTAAGAATAGAGCAGCAGTCTGACAGCTCAAAACTGAATAAAGTGAACTCTGCTTGATGTATGGTCTTGGGTAAATTATCTGTGCCGTACCCATGGAATTAGCCATGGATTAATGGTAATGGCAGCCAAGCAGTTTACTCCATAACTTACTCTGGGGGGGAATTCTGTGCTACTGCGTGCATGCAGAATTCATGTCGTCTGCAGATTTCTTTGCTTCCCCGCAGAAAAATGACTTTCTGACGGTGAAGTAAAGGGAAACTGCAAGAGTGGTCATGTGCCCTTACCCAGCAGCACATGGGCACGTTGTTTTGGGCTCCCAGAGCAGCCAGAGGAGAGGTAAATCACTGGGGGAGGGCGGGACTGGGGATCCCCTGGCTGGTGCTGGGTCAAACCCGTCTAGGGCTGGGTCAGACTCATCCCCCATCTATCCAACCCTCATGCATCTAGGACCCCCCCCCATACCTACATGCCCCCACTGAGCCTCACGCCTCCACAGCCAGAAGCCGCCACTGAGCCCTCTGTACCTGAACCCCCACCCCACTGAGCCTCACCCCCTTCATCTAGAACTCCCCTGCACCCAGACACCGCCGCCAAGCCTCACCCCTTGCACCTGGCCCTCCCCAGCTCCACCCAGGGCTGGACACGCCCTAACTGGTGGCTCCTACCCGGTGCTGGGCTCAGCTGTTAGTCCTGGCTAGGCTGGGGGATGGAGGAGGAGTGTGCTTCCCCCAGGCTTCAGTAGCATGTCGAATTTATGTTCATAAATGGGCAATTACAATTCCTCTTGTTTGTTACCCAGGCTCTTAGAATAGGTGTATACATAATTAAATAATTTATTCTCTTTGCATCCGTTGGTGCCTCAGTTACCATTTTTTCCCCTCCACATTGTCCTTTGGCTCTAAATGAGTGTTCATTTGTTTCCCCATTTCAGCCTCCTCTTTGTTGTCAGTCCATGTTACTAGTTTGGGGTCCAGTGTTGCAACCCTCCCCTTATATGAACCATCTTTATTTTCTTAAGCAGTCTCTCCTATGTGTCTAAAGACTGCTGGCATAAGTAAGGGTTGCAAGATCAGCCCTTTACTATATATTTCAAGGTGGATGAAAGTAAGCAGGATAAACTGGCTTCAAAGGAAGAAAATGAACAATTGTCAGTGAAGTCTGTTGGGTTGTTACAATAATGCAGTAACTCCCATTTCACTTGGTAAAATGGACTTTCTGCTGGAATCTTTTTTTTTTTCTTTTAGAAGGTTTACAGTAAAAGAAGCAGCCCCTGGCTTTGCTGGCTTGCTTGTGTCTCTTGGCTTTCAGCTGGACTGGTAGTCATCCAAAGATCTCCCATGAAGTTACTTTCCTGCTGTCACATTTTTACTCCCTGGGGATACATAATATTGTGTTAAGAAGCTGATCACACATTCTCTGCTATGTTCAGTTCAGAAAATAGATTTTTTTTTTAAAGAACCATAACATGATTTAATATGCATCATCTTCTGGGGAGTTATTTGGACTGATGCTGACATGGCTTCTTAATTCCAAGCAAACCTGCTTCGGTGCTTAATAGTGGGAAATGTTGGCCAGTTCCTTCCTTATGGGATGGGTGATGATGAGATTTATCACCAATCACTTTGTACTCCCCAGAATAAGAAATTATTTATTTAAGAAATGCCACTCTTCGAATTTAGGCTGTAGAACAGCCTTTCATCAGTGATCCACTTATTTTTACTGTTCCGTTTGGAAGGGTTTGGGGTTTTTGCTTGATCTAATTAATTATGTAGTTCAAACATCATCCATGGGCAGGAGTGCGGGTGGGGGGAAATTGCGTTGAATTTAATTCCGATTTTGATATAGCCACTGGGAAATGTAGAGACTGCGGTCAAGTCTTCGTAAATAACCCACTTCTACATCCTCGAAATTAACTCTGCCTTGAAATAAATTAAGCATTTTGCTCAGGTCCTTTATACCAGTGCAGTTGGCATAGTTACTTCACCATACAAGCTATCTGGTGTGCTCTAGGTGTGGATATAAAACCCTGAAACTGAAGTACATCCAAATGTAACTGTTTGGCTCTGTATGACTCAATGTGCTGGTGTTTTGTGTGTGTGCACGTGTGTTAGTGATTGTACCCTCTGAGTGGCTATTTTATAAAGAGGAAAATCTGTCAAGCTGAGTAATAGACCTCAGGTACTCCCCTGTGTATGTAAGTTTGTGGACTTGTTTTATATACGTACGTGTGTGTGTGTGTGTGAGATCTTAATTCCTGATCAAAACCTGGGGAGGGAATGGGGGGAGAAGGAGAAATGTTTCTTAAATGTCTGACAAGAAAAGGAATGTGCAAAGGACTCATCCTTCCCACAAGCCTGTATGCCAACATCAAATAAGCAGCAGGTAGAGAAGAAGAAAATTCTGATGGAAGATTATAATCTGTGATATAACCTTATCCCAGGAAAACTCTCCCTCAGTTTAGCTTCTGCTAGTTCATCTGAAGACCCCAGGAAGAGAGAAAGTACGAATCTGTGTCGTGTTGAGCTCAGTACACAGCTGCTGTTTGTTTAGTCAAATATTAGATATGCTAGCATGTATTGTTTTTAGCTACTGATTTTTTTAGTAAATCTCTGTGTAGTATTCATTTAGCATGTGGCTTGCTCATAGCACTTGGCTAGCAAATTACAGGTCTACAGTAGTGCAAAGGAAAAAGAGAGCATTATCTATGGCTATGCAATCACAGTAAGATAGTGTTTTCCCATTCATTTAATATGATCTCATAGTGGACAGATTTTCCTGATTAAATACTAAGCTATTGCAATATAAGCGGCATTTCAAGAGAAGTAGGATTTACCCAGAGTGCAATCTGCCTTATGTCCTTTTTTTTTTTTTTTTTTTTTTTTAAGAAATCGTGTTTGGAAAAAACGCTTTATTGAGTTTAGTTCCTGAAGCTGAGCTGATGGACCATTAAGGAGAAAGGATGGTCTTGTGACTAAGGCACTGGAGTGTGAGTCAGGACACCTAGGTTCAATTCCGGGGTCTGTCACAGACTTCTGACCTTGGGCAAGTTACTAAAGCGTGATGTGCCTTTGTTTCCCCATCAGTACAGTAAGGATAACGTCTGCCTCATTTCTTCCCTTTCAGGAACGTTGAACTAAATTCATTGTCTGAAAATCCCTTTGAGCTCCATGGGTGGAAGGCGCTATGGAGTACCAAGTTTTGTTTTGAACAGTAATTACTTATTCTTGTAAAGGTTTTGTCTATGGGTAGGCCAACACAGCAAAAAAATAAACCCAGCCCCTGCTGCAGCAAGTCTCACAGCCTGAGTCAACTGACTTGGAGCTAAAAATAGAAGTGTTGTCTTGGTCTGGAGCCCAGGCTTGAAAACCTGGTGAGCGGGGAGAGTCTGAGCTTGGGCTCCAGCCCAACCCTGAATGAGTCTACACTGCTATTTTGAGCCCCCCAACATGAGCCCAAGTCAGTTGACCCAGGCTCTGAAACTTGCTGCTGCAGGTTGATTTGTGTGTTGTGTAGACGTACAGAAAGAAACACCTTTTTCTTTGCACTACTCAGAGCGTGTTTAGTGCCTCTCCCAATACTACTTCCTGTAGAGGTCAGAAGATTCACGTTCTTTTGGCAGAGTAAGTTGACTCTGCATCAGAGTCGCAAAGGGAAAGGCTTCTCTGTTAGTTTCTTTTCTTTCGATTCAGTGTCTGATCTTCCTATGTAAATACACCAGCTTCAGTTTCTCTTTGAGCCTTAGTGGGATTTGAACCACAATCATACCTACTTTATAGATGTTTCATTTTGTTCCCAATGCAACATTCAAAGTCTAAACTGAATGCTCATCAAAACAGATTTGGGATGGTTTAGGTCATTTGCTCCAGTACATGCTCAATGCGACTCTTTCCCTATTTAAAGGCTATCGGTAATTACAGCGTTCTGAAGGTCACCGGGCAGGCACCCATCATTCATCATAGTTATTGAGCATTACTTTTAATGCAGTGGGGTGATTAACATTACCTGCTTTGAAGATGGCTGGGATTTAAAGCCTCAGCATATTCAGTTAGCACCAAAATGCTCTGAAAAAATCCTTGCTGTGGCAAGACAAGACGATAAAGAACCGAGACATCTTTCTTGTGAAAGTGACAAATTACCCTTTCTGATCCAGAGGGCCAACTTGCGTGGTAGAGCTGTGCAGTACATTAGCCTTCAGCTAATGGAAAAATGGGGGGAGAACGGGAGAGGAAAATACTGAGGTGGAGCGCAATGAATAGGGCATTTTTGTTACTGCCTTGGGTTCAGGTTTTTTGTTTTCTCTCCTCCAGAAACAACTTTGCAGCAGGCCTATAATTTACCTGGGTCATCCAGCAGGTTAAGAAGGAGGCAGTGCCTCTGGAATCCCTCTTTTTTTCCCCCTTCCATTCTTAAAACACTGTTTACAATCTCCTGCGGTTTTCTAGCTTTGTGGAAAAGTTCAGTGGGTCAGCTTCCCCTTTAGCTTCATCCATCATTCCAGTCAATTAGAAATAGTTGAGGGCCAATTGACCAGTCTTCCATTAACTGAGACACTTCAGATTGTTAAAATAGCATAAAAGCCCTCTTTGTAGACTGCTGGGCAGAGATTGTAGATTTCCCTGTTGATGGGCAGTTACCCGTGGCTGAACAGAGCCCTAGTGTACTTTGCTGCACTTCAGGGATGAATATTACTACTTCTTTTCTTGTTCTGTTTGATTTATTTTTTTCTTTCCCTGAAAGGTGTGGTGTCTTGTGGAGAGCTCAGATCATGAATTGCACTGGTCCATTACAAAATTCTTCTTTGTTTGTGGCTGAAAATGCTTTCCAAAATGACTTTCCAGTGGTTGAAAAGTCCAGTTTTTTAACACTAGCTTTTAAAGGCCTTTGGCATCATTCTTTATTCGTCTGTTTATCATGTTTGTATCTGAAGGGCAAGGAGAGTGTGAAACTGCTCCGAGAACAGCTAGTGCATTGTGGTGTACAGCTTGGCTCATTATGGTATCACGTGCTAAGTGCGCTTGTTTTTTGATTAGGGGAAACATTTTTCTTTTGTGATGACTTGAGGATGTGGCTTTTGTGAGTGCCCATGTCATAGAGCTGAAGGGCAGAAGTGACCACTAGATCATCGCCTGACCTCCTGTAATACACAATAGAGAAGTGCCTTAACTAAGACCCAACTGGGATTGGGCTCCACATCAAGTGACAGTAGCATTAACTGCAGAACGCACTGAACATGAGCACTTAAAAGATAAAGTTTCCGTTTATTATTAGCAGTAATTCAGTATGACCTGCAGGCCCCAACCAAGTGTAGATTCCTATTGTGCTAGAAACTATACAGATACACTGTAAGCTCTTTGGAGCAGGGACTGTTATAAGGGCTTGTCTACATATGGAGTTATTCTTTAAATTCACTCCCTACCTTAATCTGAAGTATCGGTTCAAGAGTAGTCTGATCCTGAACGTCTGATCCTGCAAAGACTGACTTGTGCGCTTAACTTTACACACGTAAGTAGTCATATTATATAAAGCCATTGCAAAGATTAGGGTTTCATTAGAAAAGTCAGACAAAGGGTAGGAGACAGGAATTATTCTCATTTTTATTCAATTAGAAATATCATCTGATTTAAGTATGCCCAGATTTCTAGTATATTTCTAGTAATCAACACATTTTGGCTTTCTCTACACTAGGCTTTTTTGGACAAGTGTCCCACTGGTATAAACAACCTTGCCGACTTGCTAAAACCTACAGACCTGCTAGCTAATAGTAACCTGTAGTAAGCAGTAACTGGAATATAGCCTCCACTGCAATCCACTAAACAGAAGGAGGGTTATTAGATGGACATGCTTCGAATGTTTTTGAAGAGTGACTGTTTTGGTGGGGAGAGGTAATCTGTAATTTAAACGGTTTCATAAGCAGAGAATAAAATAAAACAACTTTTCTGTCTCAATGCAGGATGTGTGATCCTTCTGGGGGAGCTTATTCTCTTATTAAACAGATATAAAATAGTCACTTTGATGGAAAGATAACTCTAGGAATCAAAATGATGATGGTTCTAGGGACTGCAATATACTAATGCAAAGTAGGCCCTTGGAGATATTTCTGTATGGCAAATCATTCTGCTTTTAACAAAACAAGAATTACTATTTTACGGTTCTTGCCTGAAATGTCTAAAGATATTTCAACTGCACTAAACTTTTACAGGCTGGGGATAAATTGATTTTTTTTTTTTTTTTAAACAATAGCTTGTTTTTTAGAGGCTGCTGGAAATTTAAGCACAGCTAAACAGGAATGTGATTCATCCACTGACAAAAAGCAAGGAGAAAAGTATTGATACGCTTTCTCACTAACTGGAATGGGACCTACTTTATTAGAAAAGTAGTGTTGACTTCTGATTTTCTTGTGACAGAACCAAAGATATGATGCCTTGTATAATGCCTCATACATTACACTCAGTGACTTCTCTTGGTGACACCTTGCAAATATGCTCATTTATCACAAGAGCACTCTTGCCATGATTTTATGTAAACGCTCTTACATTTTTGTGGTCTGACCATTACACTTGAAAGGTTAAATGAGATGTTGTGGTCTCTGGAAGGCAAGGCAGAGAGTAACATCTCTGTCCTGCTGGAGCTGTCAGAATTCTGAACATCTTTCCCACTGACGAGGATTGGATAGGAGCCCTCTTCAGAGACCGTCTGTGCTGTTGCTTAATCGCTGTAAAGCAATGGCTCAATCTCAACTTTCTCATATTGGGATCCATCTCCCATTTAATAATATGGCAAGAGTAAGGTTGTCACAGCCCCTGGACAACTATTCATGATCCCCAGAATGAGAAGCCCTACACTGAGTGACACCAAGCATGCTGCTTACGTTTGCCTGGTTAGTACCCTAGCAAAGTGAGCAAATGAATGGGATGTGGGTCCAAACTGGAATCTCCTGCTGCATGACAAGGATAGGAAACTGCCACTAAGACTAGCCATTGAGGGAACCATGTTTGAACCATTACAAGTCTGCACAGACTAGCAAATATCAAAATGTCCGTCAAGTCAAGTTTGTACTAAGTCCTTAAATAATTGAGCTGAACTGGTTAAATGTTTGAAACATTGGCTTCATGCAGAAACCTGTTAAGCAAAGGAAGTGTGCGGGATATTTTTGGAGCTATGCAGAGAGATTCATTTCTGATGCTTTTTAAAGAATTTGAAAGTAGAATTGAGTCCTGATTTCTGTGATTGAGACACAAAAACCATGATAATTGAAACTAAACATTTTATTTTTTTTCGCATTGTTGTTACTTTACCAAAAACTTGAGTCAGGAACATTAAAAAGTTTTTGGAGCTCAAAGAGCAGCCTCCTGGAAGTCAACTCGGGGAACAGGAGGTTGGATGACATTCCACCCTTTTCACTCGCATGTCCCTGGATAGTTCATTCAGTAAGAAGGTAGATCTATGCAAATGCAACCTGGGTAGCTGTCTGCATTGGGAAATCTACCTTGAACTAGGCAGGCTTTTAATCTTTCGATGCTCAGGACACTCTTTTCCAGCTGATAGCAGGCTACATTAGGAATGCAAATCCATATAAAATCTCTCAGGATCATCATTTTAGAAGAAGCCACAGGATAAAAACAAGCACTAGTGTTCATTTAAAGTCAGTGTGCTCTAGTCTGCAGTTCGCTCATGTTTAAGTACCAGGCTTTAAAGATTTTCTATGCCCACAGGCAGCCCGGATACAAAGGGAGATTTTTTTTTTTTATTATTATTTTTAAGTAAAAATATCACAAAAAGGACAAACCATTTTTTGCCTCCTTCAATTTTCCTAAAAACATGGTTTGCCTCACAAAAATTTAGGGAAGGAGGAGAGAAACTAGGTAATCCAGTGGCCTCAAAATGCAGCCAGAAGAGTGAGTGTGAGTAAGAGAGAGAACAAAATCCTCAACTTCAAAAGGTATGGGGATTTGATACCATCTGAAAGTTGGCAAGGAAGGTTACAGGGAAGGGAATACAATGGATTATGTTGAATGGACTTGGATATTGTGTAATTCTGTTTTACAGTGAAGAATAATGGATGGTCCTGAATTTTCAGTGCGTTACAATGTGTAAACAGCCTTCTGATTATAATGAACCTGCACTTAAGGTGAAACTTTTCTGTCGGTTGGAGAAAATGGCTTCACTATAAGGGGCTGGAATTAAAGCATATGGTGTTTTTGTTTTGTTTTTTTCCTGGAAAATATGCAAGACTGAATAGATTTTCCACAGGACTTAATTTCCCCTTTAGCCTGTGGTGATAAAACAGAAAATGACTCTTAAACTGCAGAATACTTGCAAGATTCAGCATGTATCACAAGTCATTGGCATTAGTGATTAGAGAAATGAAAGCTTGCAAACTGCTGAAATGAGTGATTTCCTGTGGGATTTAAGCATATTTAGGCTGACAAATTTTGCAGTATTAATTATGCTGTGATTTCAATGGGAAATGGAGTTGGGCCTGCTTGCGCCACCAGTAAATTTTGGTCCAGGATGCATATTCCTTTTATGATTTGCCCCCTTTTCTGTTTGGTCAAGATATCCACCTCCAGCTTAATGCCTGTACTGAAGTCTGTGACAGGGTTAATATTAATGTCTATCTGGACATGAAAACTATTCACTAGTTAAAATATAAGCCCGAATTGCAATAACCGGTATTATCCGGAATGTCAGAATGTAGCTGTAAATAAAGTAAACTGAACAAGGGCACCGTAACCAGCTTGCTTCAAAGAAGGTTACAGATCATGTGAAGATTAAATGAAATATTTTTTTCCCTTGTAGAGTCTAACAAGAGAATTCAAAAGCGTTGCTTCTGTTCATCGGCACAAAGTCCACTTGAAAGTAGCCTCTCCTTCAAGACTCAACAGAAGGCATGTCACCACCTAGGATGCTAGCCAGCATACAATGGGGATGAAATGTAATTTCCTAAATAAAATGCTACAAAACAATATGTGGCACTTTCCTAGTGATTACACTGCTCACAGGTGCAGGATATTTAAGTCTTAACATAATAAAACTCAACACCTGCATGGGAACAGTTTCATCCTCATCATTTTATTTCCATATGAAGTGAAAAGAGATCTTGACTTACCCACAATCATTTCTTAACAGGAGCGGTTAGCATTGCAATTGATTCTACACAGGACATAATACTTCGCTGCTATTTTTTAAACATTTCATTATTGAAATAAGTGTAAAAGGAATATCACAGATTCCTCTTACATCTAGTAGGACTTATCTCTGTAAGCATAGGCCCCGATTCTGCTTTAGGCTCTGTACTCTTACGCCTGTGCACAGCCCACTGGCTTTAGAGAGTACAATGAAAGGAACTGTTATACTATTGTACCTTGCCAAGGATTGCAAGTGTTTTGGAAAAGTCTTATTTCTCAAGCTGTAAACCAGTGTTTCATTGTCCATATATTGTGACACTTCTGAAATTCATTCATCCATCAGGAATATCTCTTCTGATTTCTGTTGCTATGTGAGGCACACAAATTGCACAAGGAAAAACACAGAAATGTCTGCTTGGGAGGCAGAAGAATCATCTTCAGATAGCTTTCCTCAAGAGAACCTTCCTTTGTAGAGAATTTTCATTCTGTTCAACAGTGGACTATATAAGGTTGCCAACTTTGATTTGCAGAAAACTGAACACCCTTGCCCTGCCCCTTCTCTGAGGCCCCACCCCCACTCACTCCATCTCCCCTCCCTCTGTTGCTCGCTCTCCCCCACCCTCACTCACTCACTCCTTTTCACTGGGCTGGGGCAAGGGATTGGAGTGCTGAAGGGGATGAGGGCTCTGGCTGGGGGGGGTGGGGCTGGGAATGAGGGGTTTGGAATGTGGGAGGGGGCTCTGGGCAGGGGCAAGGGGTTGGGATGTTGGGAGCGGGTGCGGGCTGTGGGAGGGAGTATGGGTGCAGGAGGGGGCTCAAGGCTGGGGTAAGGGGTTGGGGTGCGGGAGAGGGTGCCCCCCCTCCCCCGCCGCTCCCCGTTGGCTGCTGCACCACTGACCAGGCATTGAATTGCCTTATCAGTGGTGCTGACCGGAGCGGCTAGGGTCCCTTTTCGACTGGGTATTCCGGTCAAAAACCAGATGCCTGACAACCCTAGTTGTCAATCTTGTGTATATACTACAACTTTTAACTGAGATTGTAACCAGTTAGGCCTTATCTATACTGTAGGATATTCAGCAGGGAAAAATTCCCACTACTGCTACCACCAGTTCAGTTGTGCGATTCTTTGGCTAACCATATTTCCTTAATTATCATCACTTTTGACCAAGTAAGATATGTGTTGGCATACTGAGGAACTAGAAGGCCTTGATAAATTATTTATAACCTTGTTATACACTGCTACTGAGGTCTGAAGAGTGTATTTTATCAGTTGGAAATAAGTTTTTAATACTAAATAAGATTAAATGCTCTGAAAGAAATGGTCCTGTTTACTGTGGAACATGGTGGTGTTTTGGTGTTTTTTATGCACAGATACTCCACTCATCCTAGATTGGGCATAGCAGGGAAAGTGCAAATCAAGTGTCTATATGAAGAAATAGTCTCCTGTAAATGGGCAATAAATGCTGAGTCTTTGATGTTCACTTCAAATGATCTCCACTTACTAAGGTTATTCAGGCCAGCCTACCCTCCGCTAGTTATTCTTGGGTCAGTAAAGCCCTCCCTTCTGAATCTATATTTCCAGGCATCTGACATCTTGTACATTGTTTAAAAACAAACCCACCCTTCTACGTAGTGACAGTATAAATGACAAACATGTTCCATTTTTATTTCTTAGGAGCAAAGCCCCAGCAACCAGACCTCAATAACAATGATGCAAGAGCCTCAGGAGATGGTAGAGGAGACGGTTACTGTTGAGGAAGACCCGGGTACTCCTACTTCCCATGTGTCTATTGTGACTTCAGAAGATGGAACCACAAGGAGAACTGAGACTAAGGTAGGAATTTCTGGACCATGCTGAGTATGATTTGGGGGCATTAGAAGGGTTATTTCAAAGGTAAGGTTTGCTCTCCTTTTTCATAAGAGGTCCATTGGGGAGAAATGGTAAAATTTTAGCCTCACACAGGAATTTAAAAAAAATTAGTGGCATGTAGAATAGAGCAGTACGATAATCATGCCTCTGTGTGTGTCTCAAACTATTTACAATCCTTAGTAACAGTGTGAATCTGCTTATTGCTTTGTTCCTCAGAAAATAGTTTTCCAGTTTCCACAGATTTTGTTTTAAATATCACCACAATTGCACATGAGTAAGGCTATGTTTTAAGTCACGGGTATTTTTAGTAAAAGTCATGGGCAGGTCATGAGCAGTAAACAAAAATTCACAGCCCATGACCTGTCCATGACTTTTACTATATATCCTAACTAAAACTTACGGGGGTGGTTTGGGGGGTTGGCCGTGGGGGCGCTGTAGATGCTGGGTGCGGGGCATGGCCCAGAGGCACAGTGAGTGATGGAGAGGGGGCGTGGCTCGGGGGTGGCTGGGGCAGGCCCTACCCAGCTCCTGGGAAGCAGCGACCTTAGCTCCATGTGCTGCCTGCTCCACCCAAAGTCCTGTTTCTGCAGCTGCCAATGGTTGGGAACCATGGCCAGTGGGAGCTGTGGGGGCAGTGGCAGCATGTGGCACTAGGAGCTGAGGGACAGGAGTTCCTGTCGCCCTTCTGGGGAGCCCCCCCTCCCCTCAGGTAAGCACTGCCCCACACCCCATCCCCTAGCCCTCAGCCCCCCCCCCACCCAAACTCCTGCTGCTCGGGGGCGGGGGGACCCAAGACTGCCCCAGCAGCAGCCACTGCGACTGGTCCAGGGGCTGCCCAAGCTGCTCAGGTGGTTCCCGGGCCAGCTGCATCGGGCTGCTGCAGAAGTCATGGAGCGGAGGTCGTGAAAAGTCATGGAATCTGTGACTTCCATGACCTCTGTGACAAACACGGGGCCTTACATATGAGTGATTCAGTATAGTTTCTGTCAATACCACGTAGGTAGACTATCAGATTCATTATGAATATAGATGTTACTACTGGCCTTCCTTTCCTTCACTCACTCTGCTCTTGTTTACTCCCCTCACTTTGTCTTGTATTAGGTTAGTTTCTATTTTCCATGAGACAAGTATTGTATGTTTGGAGCTCCCTGGCAAGCTTTGCAGAGCTCTTAGAATAGCATTGTACCTACAGTTCTGGACCTCAGCAGTTACGCTGACATCTTTACTAGGGTTTGGTCCAGTGAAGGGTCAAAGATGTTTCTATTTTTAAAACTATTAAACAGCATTCGTTAAAATGAGATTGTCCAGCTGTTTCCCCCTTAGATTGGACATAAATAGTCAGCCAAAAAACGTTGTACAGAAGTCACCATGTTGGTGTTTGTGAGTTTGTGTTTACTGGCGTTCCAGAATTGCAATCCCTTAAGATATTCATTCAGAGTGTCAGTTCTCAAGCTAAAGGGGCACAATTCCACTAAAGTCAACAGAGCTGCACACGTATACACTATTTGAGGATCTTTGTGTGTATGTACTTTTGGCTGTTCTAAATGCATCTTTAGATAGTCCCAAAAACCTGGCCTTTCCGAGTAAGTTCATATATAGGATTTAAAAACCACCTCAGCCTCCTCCCATTTTATTTGTGGGATTTATAGTTCAGTATTTTAAGATTTTAAAAACCGTGTGTTACATCTTTAAATTATATGGACTAAGTATATTTATACCTTTTTCTAGCAAAAAA
Organism: Trachemys scripta elegans; assembly: GCF_013100865.1. Lineage (NCBI taxonomy): Eukaryota > Metazoa > Chordata > Testudines > Emydidae > Trachemys > Trachemys scripta. The sequence goes on from NC_048312.1 coordinate 16,502,768, forward strand.
GTATACAGGGAGGAAGTAATAAATTTAGATGCTGATGAAATGGAGCAACTTTTTAAATAAACTAATTATAATGCATATCTTTGAGACTCTCTAACCTAAGCCTTGCAAAGGGATACAATGGTTGATGTGACCTAAAGGGTAATGGAGTTTGTAAAAATAGCAGAGGCCTCCTTTCCATACAATGGCTGTTAGATAAGGGTACCACATGGATGATATAGTTTGTCCAAAATAGTCATACTGCTGATAAGCAACATGTTCGTTCTCCTAGCATGAAGAGTGTAATCTTATCTTACATGGTATACCTGCTATTTCACCATCTTCCCCACATACCTTAAACAAATACTGTACCTGTTCTCTCTCACTCACACTCTCCCACACCGTTTTTCCCATGCACTGAAGATAATCCTACACAGAAAAAGATGTTTAAATTAAGATGTTGATATCAAAGAATAAACCTATTTCAGGTACATCCCAAGCATTTATAAAATTTAGTAGAAAATTGACATGGTTTACGAGTTGGGAACATAGTCCAGTGGCGGATTAGTCACTGGGCCAACAGGGCCTGTGCACAGGGGCCCCGGCCAATTGGGGGGACCTGGAAAAATGGGCACCCCCGTGCTCTGACCCTCTCCGCCCACACAGCACTTCTGCCGGGGAGCAGGGTCGGGGCGCGGGAGCTTATCCCGCTCCACCTGCCAACCCAGCGCTCCTGCGCTCTGATCCCTTCACCCCCCTGCCCCTCCACAGGAGCTCCAGGCAGGTGGTGTGGGGCAAGCCCCTGCACTCTGACCCCACTGCCCCCCAGCAGGAGTACCAGGCAGGCAGGGGAAACCCCTGTGCCCCAACCCTGCTCCACCCCTCAGGAGTGCTGGGTGGCTGGAGCGGGTCAAGCCCCCACACTCTGACCCTTACCACCCCCATCCCCCCGGCAGGAGTGCACGAGGAGTGGGGGGACTGCAGGTGGAAGGGGTGGGGAGGGACCTCCACTTGCTCTGGCCCAGGGCCCCACAAAACTCTAATCTGCCTCTGCATGGTCTTTTCATTTATGTCACTGTTAAATGTGCTTCAGTCTATGTACTAAACCCAGGGGAATTTTGGAACATAGAAGAGCCATTTTACTAAAGGAATAGTTCTGTTAAAGTCCAGTTTTGATTCAAGAAGTGATGTTGAAATGTCCAAAATGCAGGTTGGCCAAACCACTTGTAATTTGGTGAGAAAAGGCAATGTGGTTTTAAAGGGGATCACCGCTATCTTTGAAAGTGTATACTTTTTAATTCTATATTTTAATATGGTTTAGATTTTAACAGCCACTTAGAAATCCAACTGGTCTTCAGCTTATATATTGGCTTGGTAGCAAATGCAAAAATGGAGACAGAGTTGCAGTTCATTTGCTAGTGCTTTGCTCTGGAAGTTGATTGGCATTATTCTAGTTGGGTGTTTTTATAGCTCCCGTCCATTGCAGTATCTGAGCATCTCTCAAAGAAATTTGTTTCATGGTTACCCCTGTGAGGTATGGAAGTACTGTCCCCATTGCATAGATGAGGAGGTGGAGGCACAGTCACACAGGAAGTGTGTGGCAGATTCCAGATCTCCTGACTCCCTCCCAGTCTTGTACCATAAGACTGTCCTTCATCCCAGAGGTTTAGGTACTAGTTTGGGATTCCGGAGACCCAGGTTCAATTCCCTGCTCTACCGCAGGCCTCCTGTGTGACTTGTGATAAGTCAGTCTGTCTCTCTGTTCCTCAGTTGGAAATAATGGGACTTCCTTATCTCATACGGTGAGGATAAATACATTAAAGACTGTGAAGGGCTTAGATACTATAGCAATGGGCACTATGGTAGTACCACCCGCCAGCTCACCTGTCTTTGAGATGCCCTTTATGGTCATTTGTGACAGTGAAATCTGTTTGGCGCAACAAGTGGTCAGCGATGACCGTTAATCGCTCTCTTGTCACAGGCCCAACCATCTGTCCACTTGGGGTTTGATCTGCCCAGGCACCTGTGGTCATCTCTGAACTGGTTTCGAACAGGACAGGGCAACTGTGTGGTCAGTCTCTTTAAATGGGGGTTTTCTAATGACCCACGGTGCAGCTGCAGTCAATTCTGATTATGTCACATATCCTTGATGAGTGCCAACTTGTTTTGATGGCAGGCTGCCGGTTCTCCTCCTGGCTGATGATGACCCCCTCAAATGGCTGAGCACATTGCGCGTATGCTGAGTACTACAGTAATAAAATAATAATGAAAAGCTGACATAGATTCACCCAGAGCTGGCTTTTACACATCTTGGCCCAGGACTCCTAGCAGCAGAAAAGGGAGGGAATGATTACAGCAGTGCAAGGAATCGTTACCGTTCCCCTGTGTTTGGGAACTCCCAGATGGCCAATGCAACTCCCCAAGTGAGGGCGGTGTTGGATGGGGAGAGGATATGACAGCATATGGATATGCTAATTTAGTACATCCCCCTAGAAAACTACCACTAGCAAGATTCCTAAGGAGTTGCTGTCACCCCAGTGGCTTAAAATAGTGACTCTAGCCCTATTTCAAGTGTGCACTCACTTTTTTGCACCCCTTTTAAAAGAACAGTATTTCATACACTAGAATTAGGACTGTCTTCAGACACATAAATGTTAAATCTATTTTATGTAATGTTTAATGCATTACTTTAATAAAAGTGGTATTAAAAATTGACATGGTTCCTGTTTTATGTCTATATATACACGCTGTACATCCCACTCCCTACACCTCTGTCTGTCAGCCAGCAGCTCATCTTTCCTTGCAACTCCCCCCAAATGCTATGCAAAATGGGCTCTAGCCCAATTTAACCCTTCCCTCATCTGAGACTTTACTCCTACCATGCACTGGTACAGATCGTGTTCCACTTACCACCTCATGCATTACATACCTACTTTCCTCCCATGTTCCAATCAATTTCCCTCCAGATTTCCAGGCAAACCATCAGTCTCTAGCTCAGTTCTGGTCCATTTCCGCCCCCCCCCCATCAGTAGGTCTCCAACTGGAGGCTCTGATGCCTTCCTCCATCAGACAGGAGCTTCGGAGTATGTCTACACTAGGCTTTTTACCTGGAGTTAATTGATTGCCAGTGAGCTTGCGGTAGTTAACTTGTTGTTGTTGTTGTGTTTTTTCCAAACTACAACCCTTTGTTCTTTGCCTTAGGCTGAGCCCTCATACCTGGGGCAAGGCTTCCTTTCACCCTCACAGCAGGGAACATTCTTCTGGGAAGTGCCAGGCCAGCCACTTCCCCCAACTGGACTTTCCTTCAAGGGAGCAGTAGTGCTAGGTTGACTATTATGCTGAATGCAGTGTCTTAAAGACCAGAGAACCCAATGATCTGCTCCTCCACCAGCCAAATGCATTCGAGGAGCTTTCCAGGGTCCCACTTCCTACCATGGGATACCTCTTCAAAGACTGCTTCAGCTGTGTTTCTGTGACTGGCATGACTAACTCACGCTGATATTACTTAATTTGATGTGCTGTTTAGAACATGCTTTTGGGTTCCACAGATCGAGAGTGCATTTTAACTTTTAGATTTTTGGATTCCTTTTCATAGACTCATAGAAGATTAGGGGTTGGACGAGACCTCAGGAGGTCATCTAGTCCAACCCCCTGCTCAAAGCAGGAACGACCCCAACTAAATCATCCCAGCCAGGGCTTTGTCAAGCCAGGCCTTAAAAACCTCTAAGGATGGAGATTCCACCACCTCCTTAGGTAACCCATTCCAGTGCTTCACCACCCTCCTAGTGAAATAGTGTTTCCTAATATCCAACCTAGACCTCCCCCACTGCAACTTGAGACCATTGTTCCTTGTTCTGTCATCTACCACCACTGAGAGCAACCTAGCTCCATCCTCTTTTTGGAATCTCCCTTCCGGTAGTTGAAGGCTTTATTCACTTTAATTTTGCATTTGAGACTTCGGAGCTAGAATTGAAATGTAGTGGCTGATGTAAATGTGAATGCTCCTGCACAATGCTGTTCCCTTGTGCTTTCTTTTATACCTGTTGTTTCAGAGACATAATATGCTACTGTCTTTTTCAAAGTATAATTAAAGTAAATAGCCTCAACTCAGAGGCACTGAAATTTGACACTGTGCTTTCCCTTTCTTCTTCTTCTTTTTCTCTTTAAAACTTCCTATTGCCGTGAGTTGTGTTAAGAAGGCAATTATTGAGTTCTATTAACCCATCTTTTAAATGGAGAAAACCTCCCTTCATTCCACATTTTGAAATGTACTTTCTGTGATTGCTTTGCAAACTATTTCTCGTTGTTTAGTGTACGTACCTTTCTGGCTTGGTCTTTGCATATCATTCACGGCACAAAGGATGTATCTGATATACTCCATCTCAACTTTACAGTCTCTCCTGGAAGGCAAATATCTAGCATGTTAAAACAGTGAAGGTCACCTTGGGGAGGAAGCTACCACATTTAGTTTCTAGCATAGGAACACTGCGGCAGATTAAATGAAGCCTGTTCTTCAGTGGTTGAAGAGCACTTAATAAAGTAAGCCAAATTATTTCCGTGGGTTTATTTTCATTCATATATATATATATATATATATATATATATAAAAAATGTTCTTTTCTCTATTTCTGGATATTTATTGTCATCTGCATTGGAATGCTAAATGCTTTCCAAGAGAGATTTTGATCCTCTTTTTGCATAAAGCAATGTACCTACGTTTTTAGATAGGCTTTTTTGTTTGTTTTTTGGTGTTTAAAAATAAAAGCTGTCCGTTGAGAACATGCACACTCTGCCTCATGCTTTCCAGTGCTCACCAGGGGCCTGATCTTGCAAAGTGCTGAATAGCTGCTCCTCCCATTGTGGGGATTGAAAGTGCTTGTGATTTAAGCCCTAGATTCCTGAGGTGTCACTTAGCCCCATAGTGCAGCCTTACACTTAAGCAGAGTTTTTTGAAAGGGCTTTAAGGGGAGGAGGTAGGCACTGCAGCTGGAATGAGTTTCAGTGGGAATTGAGTACTTCACTCGCTTAGGCCTCTTTGAAAATGTCATGTTTAAGTGGAAGAGGGGGAAACTTTGAGCCTTCCTTTTGAAACTCTGCAGGGTCGGTTCTTACCCAGCATTTAACAAAAAGGTAAAGCCTTGAACCCATTTGGCCTGATAATTTTACAGTCTATAGTTCAAAAATAAGCACTCGGAAATGTCAAAGTGTTTTTATCCTTGAGTGCTTCCTTCTTTCCTGTTTCTATTTTATGACACAATTTCAGCAAAATCTCTCTTGTCCTGTCAGTTTCTATAAGATATTTAATTCATCTGAGCTGTGGTGTGTGTTGTGTGGGATTTTTTTGTTTGTTTGTTTGTTTTTTAAACCCCACAACATGGAATGTAAGAATTCTAGGCCCTACTTAATTAAATGGGGTTCATTTGTACAAAGGCAAGCCATTTAAACAAAATCCTGATAGGATCTTCTTCTGTATTAATGTTTGCACTTCACACACTTTGAGGAGCTAATATGCACTGTGAGCTTATCTATCCAATCACCTCTAATTTGGGGTCATTTACAATAATTGCGGTAGGTTTTTTTTTCTTTCCCAGTTTTTCTCATTTGCTGTTCCTGTGACTTCAAGGCAGGAAAGAAAAGTGAGAAGGAAAGGAAAACATGCAGGTTTTTGAAGTGTAAATGGTTCTGTTGGCAAATGCATTTCCAGAAAGAGAACTGGAGGAAATATTGCTACACTACATCGGCCTCAAATTAAATATCAAAAATTGTCACCTTGTAAATAGTGTCCAGGCTGACACATAAACAATTTAATTGATGTTTTCATTTTTTTAAAAATATTATCTAGCTGGATTTGAAATACAATTTTCAGAAGTGCCCACAGGGATGTTTGCATGAATGCTTATTGTATGGCAAGCTCGGATGTAAATCTACAGCACTCCAACATGCTGTGCACTAGCTGTCCATGTGGACAGCACACTAGGGAACTTTAAGTGCACAACAGCAGGGTTCACATGGACAGTTGAGTATGTGGCACACCGGAGTGTTGTAGATTTCCATCACAGTTTGCTTCTCACTAACTCATAATTTAGACATGCCCTAATTTAGGAAACCTAAAGCTCATATTTGAAAATGATTCAGGAACTCCTTTTTGGCAATGATCGTTAGACTTCCTAAGTCAATGCTGAGCAGAGCAGTACCCAAATACCTTTTGAAAATGGGGTTTAGGCATTTTTGAAAATTCTACCCTTGCTTTAATTTAAATCAAACCTAGATTAGATCAGGGATTCTCAGCCTGGAGGTTGCGAACAAGCTCTAGGGAGCTGAAACCACCCTCTCTTTATGGAGAATTGTCCCAAAGTCTTTTTCTGATGTACCATGGATTCACAGTATGGAAAAGGCTAAAAACTTCTAGACTAGGTAATCTATCCAAAAACTACATTTGAGTGTATCGGAGAGTGTCTTCCTGGGTGGAGCCTTTAGGCATTCCCATAATACGAATTGTAGACCTTCCAGGATAAGAGCTGAACAGTTGGCTGACCAGTAACAAGCCCAGTGCTATGGCAGTTGTGCTCGTCATGAACAATGCGCTCACCTGTTTTCTCCATTCTTTCGCTACTCGCAAATGTGTGGAATATCTATTTTTCTTTTCAGAGGACCGAGGATATACTTTTAGTTGATTAAGGGAACTGATTCTTCACTTCCTTCTCTGAAGTGTTACATAATGCTGCTATGCCTTCTTAAACAATCTCTACCACAGAGGGAACTGTGTTGCAGTGGTTGGTAATGTGTATATGTATGTATATAGGACCTGATCTTGCAGAAACTTAGAAATAGAGTTGGGCGAAGTTCTTCAGTTTATTAGTAAATTTGCTGAAAAATGCAGTTTTGGGTCGAATTCAGCAAATAGTTTCAGCCAAAAAAAAACCCCCAAAATTGAAATTGTTCATTTTAACATTTTAGAAATGTCATTTTGAAATGAATCTTGAAATGTTTCATGTGACCCAAACAAAACTACCTCAGTATCAAGAAAAATAAAACAAAATTCAGTTTGTTTGAAACAAACCAAATCTATTTTGTTCACCCATCGAACTGAAAAGTCAATGGTTCGGATGAGGAGTCCCATTGAATTTAATGGGACTGTTTGGGCCAGTAAGTATTGCTCTAGATTGGGCCTGTGGTCTGTGAGGAGCTTTGGCATCCTTTAGAATAAAAGGTGCGGAATGTGGTAGTTCTCAGTTGGGATGGCTGTAGTCTTTATTATTAGTGTATTGGTATCAGGGGAACAAAAATATATAAGAAGAGGATCTTGCTACATTATCAGCCTGTCAAATCTGGCTGTGTCCCTGAAGGGAATATGGATGAAACATTCAATTGAGTTAAATTTCTTTCAGTGAGGGGTTTTTGTTCTTGGGGTTTTTGCTTGATTAGAAGCCTAATAAATGGAACTTGCTTTGTGTGCTGACTAGTTGTTTCTAAAAGCTTCCTTTCATTGTGCTGTGGGTGAGAAAGTGTGTTAAAACCATCACTAGATGCACTTCCTCCCTGTGACAGAGATACTAGTAGAAACTCCTGTTATCTCTTCTCTGGAAATAGATCCTGTACAGGGAGAACCACCTTGATTTTTTTTCATTATTTTACCACTGGTTATCCTAAGATAAAGATTTACCGTAATGCACAAATGGAATGTTCCTTTTGGTTGATCATTACAGAGTCTTTCTGGCTGTCCCAATTCTTTCAGATGTTGGTAGGGGATCACGTGTCTTTTGGCAAACACTATGGTTGAAATTGTGCTAGCACCATTATGTTTAATCTGCTTCCATGTGGCTGTTTCCTTCCGGGTTTTAGGATGGTTTGCATGACTAGCAGATACATTATAATTATTTCATATAGCTATTCTAAATGGTGCTATGGGCATTATGGCAATAACAGATGAGTATGTAACATTGTACATGTGCTTATTTCAAAGATCAAAATACCCCTGTGGACACCAGTGTCAGGTACCAGCAGAATACCTACCAATCTTGGCTGGGACCTCTAAATGCTACCTTAACACACATACTAAATAATGTATAACAAGTTGCCGAAGAACTGATTTTAAAACATTTTGGTTGTAACCTTAAATATATAAAATAATTTTGGATCCTGATTTTTTTTACAAAAGCTTTGCAAGCAGCTTTGTGAGTGAAACATAAATGCCATTATCTTTTATCTTCCAAATAAGAATTATTTTATTCTGCAGCAAAAGAATGAATGTGAAAGGAGGAAATTAGACAAGCTCCAAGAGAATTGACAATGGAATTTTTTGGCAGATGTGGATGTTCGTTGTGTCCTCTTTTTCTCTGCATTATCTCCCTACACACACTTTTTTTTTTCCCTTTTGGTACCAAGGATCTTCTGTTCTGTGGATTAAAACCTGTTTCCCACTTTTTGTGCTGTAGTCATGGCCCACCCATGGGTGTATTGGCTGTCTCACATTGTGTCTGATGTTGCTAATTTTAGGAATGAATTAAACATGACAAACAGAAATTGCACACTTGGCAACAGGAATCTTAAAAAAATAAATCCGCGTTCTAGGATGTTACCTGACTTTGTGTTTAATAGTGCAGAGAGTAAAAGTTTCATGAGCATATAGTTGCTATTTATGTTCTTATGAGAGCTAAAAAGAGGGAACCCTACTTTTTGCACCCAGTAGGATTGCCTTTGCTGTCTTTCAGTATGCAAAAATCTTTTTAAAACCACTTTAACCCTCTCTCACTGTATCTTGTTCGTGGATTCTGCTCTGAAAGTTCAAGACTACCAAAAACTGTAACCTAGTGTGTTGTGTGTTGCTGCTGTAGAAAAGTCCCTGCATGCACCAACCCTGAGAGATTGTTTTCTAGCACTTTAATGTAGTTTTGTGTTTTGGAGTTGGAGAGGATGGTACTGAAATGTAGTGCCTACTTTCATGTCCAGATACTAGCAGCCACCTAAGTTATTTGTGGTACTTATTTTAACCCATACTCTCTTTTTCTGTAGAAGTTCCTTTAATTGGATGACACTGATGTTAATACATAAGACTTCTGATTGTGTTGTGCAAATACTGTGAAACAAAAAATGAACTGCCAGATCCTATTAATTCAGTGAAGCTATTATTTCTCTTTTAGGTGAGGTTCTCTTTCTTTTAGCTTACCAGAACACAAAAATAGACTAAGCTGCAGGGAGGATACTAATTACTAAGGCAAACCCTCAGGATGCTGAGGAAATCTCCTTCAGCTCTTGTCCTAATGACAGAAAAGATCATGTTGATATCTGACTATGCATCATTCAGCTCGTGATGCTGTTTAATTATGCTGTTGGTGGGGAGCCATTCTTGCCGTTTTACAGACTTACAGGACTTCATTATTTCATTAGGCTGAAGTATCATTTGATTGCAGATTTCTATGGGAAAAATGCTGTTTGGGTGAAATTTTCCTGTTCACACTTTCCGTGTCAAAACATCTGGCTGGAGGATATGTCTGGCACTGCGTCAAAAGATGTGCTCTAGTATTGTTTTAACAGTGGCTTGGCTAATCTGGTCAGTGATCGATATTTTTTAATCAAAGGCTGTAGATCAAAATCTCTCAATTTGGGCTTCTGAGCCACTGAACATACCAGAAACAGATTTAATATCTGCCATTTTACTCCATGTACACACAGCACTGTGCAGTTTAGAGTAAGAAAAGTGCAACGTACTTACACTTACCCCTTTAACTCTCTCCATAGTTTCTAATACTTGGTTTAAAAACTCTCTCTCATTTATTTTTGTTCTTTTCCAATGGGTAATACAAGCTAGTGTATTAATTCTTCCTCTCACCCCAGTGTTTCTGATGACACAAATTAACATGACTCTCTAACCTCCTTATATGAGCAACAATACCTTCCTTGATGCTAGCATAGCTTTCAGAATAGTGTATATTAGCCAGTTGCTACTGCAGGTCTAACAGGAATCTTTCACTTTCTCCTTTTCTTATTGTGGGTTACCCGTGTTCTGGAAGAGAGAAATCTTCATGCTTCAGAGCTTAAGCCAACATTTGTTGGGGGTTAGGAGGAAACTTTCCATAGGGACAGATTATGCCCGCACTTCTATGGCAGGGTTTCTTGCATCTCCTCTGAAGCAGCTTTTACTGGTCCATTGTGATAATTGGACCACAGTTCATCTTCGTGGTAAGCTCCGCTGTAAAAAGTGAGTAAAAGTTCGTAAGATGTCACAATAACCTATAAGAAATGTTTGATGAGAAAAGGTGCGAAAGTGAGAGACTGAATTAGTCCAAACGGAAAGACCAACTGATATAATTCAGGGTTTATGATAAGACCATGAGCAAGGGAAGTGTGGGCCTGGAATCAATGAACCAAAACTGGTGTGTCAGAAATTAGGCCTATTGGGGAACAAAATAAGGGAAGATGGACTACTCTGCCCAAAGCTCACTTTTGGGGTTCTTAGAAAGAAAGACCTTGGGAGACAAATTGGCTATTGGAACAAGCTTCACCATCATAGCTGCCATGCTCACTGACTCCTGGGAATCGGGCCCTTCTTCGTTCTGATGCTGAAAAATGTCCTGAGCAGACTGGGCCAGAGAGAGAGTCCCAGGTAACACTGCCACGTCCATGGGCTCCCGCTGAAACCCAAACACCATTTGGAATGTGAGATTTTATTCTGATCCCCACCCTCCTATCCCCACTATATTTCTTCTCTTTCCTATCCCTCTCTTTTGTCCATCTAATGAAAGTCTGGTTTAGCCGACAAGACTATATTTTGCAATGCAGCTGTAAGCCTGTGACCAGAAAGAGGCAGCTGATGCAATGCCCTAAACAGCTGGAAAGCTGGTATAAGTTTGTCAGGTCTCAGAATAGCTAAGACAAGACCATATGACGTGCCTGCTGTTTTCAGCAATGAGGTTGTAAATTAGTCAACACCAGAGACAGAAACTGTGTTTTCTATCTTTGCTGTTCTATTCCTGACCCCTTTATGTGTGTTGGTCTTGTTTTGTCTTCTAGGAAATAAGATTGGACTTCAATAAAAGCAGCAATGACAGCTTTAGACTATCTCAATTAACTTTTTCTCTTTTTCCCCAAAAGGACAGTTATTATCATCTTTGATACCATCGAAGAGACTGTCTGACAAACTGTATTTTCCTTCTAAATCGGGGGGGGGCAAACTATGGCCTGCGGGCCGGATCTGGCCCGCGAACTATTTTAAGCCAGCCCGCGAACTCCCGCTGGGGACCGGGGTCTGGGACTTGCCCCGCTCTGGCGCTCCAGCTGGGGCACTGGGTCGGGGGCCTCACCATGCAGCTCAGCCCCACTCTGGCGCTCCAGCTGGGGCGCTGGGTCGGGGGCCCCTCCATGCAACTCAGCCCTACTCTGGCGCTGCAGCTGGGGCGCTGAGTTAGGGGGCCGCACCATGCCATCCCCTCCCGCATCCCACACCTCTCATCCCCAGCCCCACCTCAGAACCCGCACCCCCATCCGGAACCTGCACCCCTCCCCACACGCCTACCCCTCCTGCCTTCCTAATCCCTCGGTTCCATCCCAGAGCACCTTCCTATACCCCAAACTCCTCATCCCCCGCCCCACCTCAGAGCCCGCACCGCCAGCCAGAGCCCTCACCCCCTCCCGCACTCCAACCCCAATTTTGTGAGCATTCATGGCCTGCCATACAGTTTGTATTCCCAGATGTGGCCCTCAGGCCAAAAGGTTTGCCCACCCCTGTTCTAAATACTCTCTCCAGCTAAACAGAAGAAGGGATGTTGTTAAAATGAAAGCTTTATTTAATATTTAAGGCATTTGAAATGTAAAGTGTTTTCTGTACCTTTAATGAAGGTTTCTAGTGTATGCCAAACCCTGAACCTTGTTTAACACTGTTTAATGTTGGACTGTGACTGGGTCATGTTTACACCTTTGACTCTTTTGGTCTCCTTTTATTTATTTTTTTCATGTCTTTGGATGATCAGTGTGAAGTACCCAAACAGTTTAAATCCACTTGGGGTTGGAATAAACAGGATTTATAAGGAGAAAAAGTAGTATTGTGCATAAACATAACTTCAATAGACATGTCTGAAACTCGGCAAAAGGTCATCTAGATAGGTACGGTTTGGGATGGCTGCAATAATGAAAGTCTTACATGGAGTTATTTTAGATTGCCATCAGTGTAACTGAGAGCAGTCAATGGTTTTTTGTAGGGGTTTGGTATGAGAGGTAGAGGAGTGGAGCTTAAGGGAGAAAAAGTTGTATTACTTATAACTAGAATATTAACAACCTTAAATTCTGTCCCCTTCGACTCTCTAGCTTCATATAAGATCAATTTTCTAATTGCTAAAACAGCATCCTAAGGCTGGTATGGAATCTTATTAGTCCGTTAGATAACCTAGTGCCTGCCAGGATTTCACTTGCAGTATGTTTTCCAGAGTCTTTTCTAGTCTAGTTTTAGATCTCCTCACTAGAAATTTCCCTTGAACTCATCCTAAAACTTAAAGCCAGACAGAAGTAAAACATTAACATCTGTATTGGTTTCTGCTTCACAGGTCACAAAAATGGTCAAAACAGTCACCACTAGAACAGTTCGCCAGGTCCCCCTGGGGCCCGATGGTCTGCCGGTAATGGATAGCTCCTCTCCCATGGGCAGCTACACAGATTCAATAGACAGAAGATACATGAAGAATGGTGAGCGTTACATCACACCACAAGCTTCATCCACGTTGACCAGATCTTACAATAGCTACGATTCTTATCCCGACGCCCACGACAGCCAGTATCGCCCTTTTATCAGCCACGATGGCTATGGAGACCTAGCTGACAATTATGGCAGCTTGTCCCGTGGCATCAACTACCGTCCTCGCTATGCCTACATGCCAGGAAACAGTTACCGGCCAGAGGATGGTAGTTTCACCTTGCCAAGCAGGAGGGATAACTATGGTCCCATGGCCCAGCCCCAAGTGCCAACAGGCAGCAACGTTGACTTGAATCGCTCCCAACCAGAACGTTTCCAGCCAGAGCCTTATGGGTTGGAGGACGATAACCGGAGCCTCGGGGTAGATGATGAAGGGTATGAACTGGACCCAGATTACTCCACAGTGAACCGAAGAACATCTGCAGGGGTGCCTGAGAGGGGGAGACCTCACAAAGGAAGGTAAAATCCTGCGGCCGAATATTTGCGATCCTCTCTGCAGCTATTTTAGTGATTTATTTTAAGCTTAAAATGTTAACCTCAAATAGTCTGCATAAGCTTCTGGAGTGACGAGCAGCAAAAACAGCCACAGTTGCAGTCAGTGTGGCCTTTCCATGAACAGCTAACCTTTTATAATCACAAGAAATCAAAATGACCTAACATATGTGCCAAAAAAAAAAAAAAAAGGAATGAGTGTAGAACTTTAGCTTGGGTTTCCAACTCAGTTCTGATTCTGGGTGTGGAGATGGACTTTCCCAAAGGAATTCTGTCTCCCCCAGTCAACGTTCTTATAGTCCTTCCCTGGAATCCCGAGGGACAGGGAGATTGAGTGGGCTCCTTTGGAGAAAAGTTGACTCCCATGAGGCAGTGGGCTTTCCTAGGGAAGACCAGCTTGCTTACCACAAACCAGATAGAGACCTTGCAATACATAAGTTACCAAACACTATGTGAAAAATGATATATGCTGTGTGTGCAAGGATCCTTTCCCCAAATTGCAGGGCAGCTTAGTTTTAGATTATATTTAGAAAGAAAAAGTGCTGGCTCTTATAAAATGGCTATGTTGCATTTTTATTTGTAAAGAGACAGTTTGTGACTATATTGTGTTGTCTCCCCCATCCAGTGCCAGGGGAGAAATGGACTGGTACATTTTGTGAGAATTTTGACAGGGCCCGAATGTATCTGTCTCCCAAATAGGAATGTTAAAATTAACAACTGTCTGGTTACAGTTCTAAGAGACTTAGGGCCTGTCATTCCCTGTTGCTGAAGGAATACCTCTTTAAATAAGTACACTCCGGTGAGATATGCAGCACGTTCTGCTCCCAGTTGAACCCACCTGGGAGATAAGGGTGCTCAGCACTTCATAGGAAGTGCATGTAAATTGGACCATTATTTAGTACTGTCAGACCACATGAAGGGAAGAAGACAACATATGTATCACCCTTTACACGACTAGAGAGGCTAGTCACAAATTGCTTCTGCTCTAACCACTTTCCTGGGAGATGTTCTGCTTTCTCTCACAGCCCACGTTTTGCTAAGCATTCTGGAACTCCTGTCACCCACATCGGGCTTGCAGAAACTGGTTCTTGTGAGAAGAATCATGCTTGGGAGCAAGGGATTTCTTTTCAGTTGAAATCACACATTGGCTTTCTAAACCTTGAAAGTGTGTCATTTCTAGCGATGACATATACTGACTTCTCATTTGTTGTGTCCCTCTCCCTCCCCCCCCGGGTTGATTTAGTTAGAATACAAGCCTGGTCCGTCTCTGAAGGATGTGTGCTTAATTTCCATTATTTCTCATTTAAAATAAGTTAAAATCTTGAGTACAGTAACCTGGGTCTAGTTCCATCAGCCCCTCCATTGGAGATTCCTTCTGAAGACGCATAAAAGCAAATACCACCAAACTGGCACCAACAAACAAACAAACAAAAAAGAAAAGAAGCCAGAGCTGTACAGTAGCCTCTGGAAATTCTACATGATGCAAGCCTACCTCTTTCTCTCACACTTACATACATTGGGAGTTGAAATGAACACTAATCTGGCAGCTGGTGGGTACTGAAATATTGATTGATTTACCAAACTTGAATAACCTCGCTGTTATCTAGAGGCAAAAAACTTTTTACAGCCCTTGTTAAAAGCAGTCAGGCAACAGGGGACTTTAATTTTTGTTACCGTTTTGCAAACTGCATGCAGGATGAATATCTAAATACTCTTAGAACCTATCAATTCTGCAGTTTCAAAAGTCTGAAACATCCCCTTTGATTTATTGTTCCACAACAGTCTTGTTAGAACCAATTTACAGTTTTTGTTTTGCATTTCTTTTGTTGTTTTTCCATATTTAATATGATCAAGGGGCTTTGACAAGCAATTAATCTGAATGTGGCAGTAAAGTTTAGCTCGTGAAAACATAAGAGGAGTGAATGAGGTCTACTTCATAAAATGGTTGCTCTTAAACATTTATAACTACTCAAAGAAATATTTAAACAATTAAACCTATGTCTCAGGTATGCCCTTGATCTATAAGAAGCTAACGACAACAAATAGTGCTTCATGTTTAATGATGAAGCCCCAATGTAATTAGTGCGTGATTACAGCTTTTTAATTCTCTTTAGTCTATTCATCTTAAAAGTAAAGTTACTGCCTGTCAGGCTGTCTGGAGTAGCTCACAGCCAAGAGTGCCAACCTCAGGGAAGATACCCCAAACTAGTGGTATGTTCTGTTAGATTTCACCAACCCAGTAACAAATGTGAACTCCTAGATCACTGAAACAGTCAGACTGTCTGGACTCCATGGTAAATCTTGATATCCAGGCAAGCTGGACTTAGTGATAAATGGTCACTTACACCAAAAATATTCAGGCTACTTCCAGACCCAAAAGACCAGTCACTTGCCCCAGATCAATTTGTACCTTAGATTTCACATCAAAGACAACACTGGTAGCCAGTCTTGTAATAAATTTAACTAAAGGTTTATTAAGTAGGAGAAAGAAATGAGAGGTATTTTACAGATTAAAGCAAGCAATCCTATATACATGAATGAGTTTGTCTGCGATTCAAAAAGTGTCAGATATAGTAATCTGTCAGCATTGAATGTCTTTTTAGGGCTTAACCCAGGTCAACAAACTTATATTTTATCTTGTAGCATAGAATACAGACATTACAAGTAAGATTAATGCATGCAGCGATTTACAAGCATTGTATAGAATCTAAATGCATTCTTACAAGTCTAACACCTATCTTGAACAATATTAACATATAGGTGAGCTGGTCTGGTTTCCAGCTATGAATTTGTCAGTGCTCCACTAGGTAAGAGCTGGCACCTGGTTTACCAGCATCACAGTGCCCATAAAAGGTAATAAATTGATGGCACTTGAAGCTGAAATCCTCTGTGCATAGACTAGGATGATGATGACAATAGATGCTTCCTCACACAGCTCAACAATTGTGCCTCAAAGAAGACTTGGAGGGATCCTTTTACATTTGAGACAAGATGTCCGGTTAATTTTCATGTCCATTCGGTCTTAGACTGTCTGTTGAAACTACTCCCCAAGGTTGCAGACTGTGGTGGCAATTTGTGTTGTGGATATTTATTCTCTAGAAATAGGAGCAAGATCAAGCTTCTTTTTATACAGGCCACTGATTGGCCCTGAGATGTTATAGTCCTTTTTCCATTTAGGCCTAAATAAGTAGTGATGGAAGTGTCTCATAACACTTTTAATATCTAGTTTTTGGCAATAACCCATACCTGATTCTTCAGAGGAAGGCAAATCCCAAGGTAATGTATGGAGCTACTGGCGCGATGTTGCAAATAGTGGAAAAATTAAAGGATAAAAGCACATTGTGAGCAATTCGTCTTCACAGGCAGATAGAATAAAGAAGGTTGAGGTTGGTGGTGTCTATTCTTAACACACTCCCTACCAGATTTCTCTCAGCACAGTAATTGTATGAGCGCAAGACATACAATGATCCTCATCAATACCTTCAGGGAAGGTACTGCTCACAGAGGAATGCCAGAAGGGGTATTAGGGGAATGGTTGATCCCAAACCAAAGCAGACCTGGAATTAATCACTTCCACAAAAGAAACTATAAAAACTTGTGTACAGAGGAGGAAATTGGAACAAATCTAACCCTTCTGAATTGGCTTCTTTAAGACTTTTTTAAGACCGAACCAGGCACAGGACTTTTTGCAGTTGACAGTGACCTTGGTATTCTCTGTGAGTTGAATTCAAACATGCCTGTGATAGATGCTGCAGAAATACCTCAGATCTGCCCTAGCTTTGCCAACCCTCTTGCTGCTCCAGTTCCAACATCCAATTTCCTAAGCAGGGATGAATTGTGCAAGGGATGAATTGCGTGTGGCGATTTTTTCAGGTGTCAACAAATATTCCCTGGAGTTTGGAAAAGACCAGCGGATTTATTTTGTCCCATGTCATTTTCAGTAAAGGTAGACAATTCTAGGAATAAATTACACACAACAAACATAATGCCAGCATGTGGAAATAGAATGTTTGAGAACAGATCACTGTGTACTACAGCATCTTCTGCTCCTTTGTTGTGTGGAGTTGGGAATAAGCTGGACTCTTGTTTGGATGCTTACCCAGATCATGGCAGAAATCCAAGTGTAAGACTTTTTTTAATGCAGTTTCTTCTCGGCTATTGCTACATTAAGATGTTACTAGAGTTTAAAATAATAAACATTGTGATCTATCCCTGGTGCCAGAGTTACTGGACTTACTCCCATTCCATCCCAGAAAGCTTGGATAAAAGCTAGTCATCTAGGTCTACTGCATTGTGTTGAAGTGATCTAACTCTATAAGTAGAGGATCCTAGTCAGGTGGGTTATATCTGCACATTGCCTTTCCCAGTTGGTGGAAGTTTTTATCCACCCTCCGATAAGGCAGCTGTTGACAGTGTTCTCACTCTCCTCTCATCACTGGCCTAATTTAAACCAGTTGTATTTGAATATAAATTGCGGGGGGGAGAGGGGAACATTCAGATCTTCTTCAAATACAGATGAGTGTACAAAGGCAATTTTTCCATCTGTTTGCACTCCTGTGCATGCGGCTGTGTTTGTTTTGTAAAGTCAGTCCGCCATTCTGGCTTTCTATATTGAGAGTGTTTGGATCATACGCATTTTTAGAATGGGCCCCTCAGTCCGTAAAATTCAGAGTTCAGGCAACTTTGTTGTTGATATTAACGCCATGTCCCCAACACTGGAGTGAAGATGTCAAAACAGTTTGTGTTCTCTTGCAGGAGGTAAAACACAAACATAAACAGCATCAGGTGCAAAATTTTCAAAACCTGGCCTGTAGTAATGAGTGCAATTCTCCATGTACTTGGACTAGTGAACGAATAAGGCTGCCAGGTGTCTGGTTTTCAACTGGAACGCCCGGTCAAAAAGCGACTCTGGCGGTTCCTGTCAGCACCGCTGGCTGGGCTGTTAAAAGTCCGGTTGTTGGTGCAGCGGGGCTAAGGCATGCTCCCTGCCTGCATTGGCTCCACACGGCTCCCAGAAGCAGCAGCATGTCCCCCCTCTGGCTCCTGTGCATAGGGGCAGCCAGGGGGCTCTGCGCCGTACCCCGCCCCAAGCGCCAGCTCTGCAGCTCCCATTGGCCGGGAATTGCAGCCAGTGGAGCTGCGGGGATGGTGCCTGCGGTTGGTGCAGTGTGCAGAGCCGCCTGGTCGTGCCTCTGCTTAGAAGCCAGAGGGGGGCATGCCGCTGCTTCCGGGAGCTGCCTGAGGTAAGCGCCACCTGGAGCTTGCACCCTGAGCCACCTGCCCCAACCTCCTGCCTCAGCCCTGATTCCCTTCCTGCCCTCTGAACCCCTCATCCCCGGCCCTAGCCCAGAGCCCTCAACCCCCAGCCAAAGCCCTCATCCCTAACTCCCTGTCCCAGCCCTGATCCCCCTCCGAACTCCTCGGTCCCAACTCGGAGCCCCTTCCTACACTCCAAACCCCTCATCCCCAGCCCCACACCTGCAACTGGAGCCCTCACCTCAACCCCCTGCCCCAGCCTGGAGCCCCCTGCTCCCCATACCCCTCATCCCCAGCCAGAGCCCTCACCTCAACCTGGTGCCCCCTCCTGCACCCCAAACACCTCATCCCCAGAGCCCGCCCACACACACACACACACACACACACACACACACACACACACACACCACGCCCCAGCCCTGATCCCCCTCTGAACCCTTCAGTCCCAGCCTAGTGCACTCTCCTACACCCCAACCCCTCATTCCCAGCCCCATCCCAGAGTCTGCACCCATAGCCAGAGCTCAAACCCCCTCCTGCACCCCAACCCCTCATCCCCATCCCAGAGCCCCCTCCTGGACCCCAAACCTACTCATCCCCAGCTGCCAGCCAGAGCTCTCACCCCTTCCCGCACCCCAACCCCCTCAGCCAGCCAGCTGAAAATGAGCAAGTGAGTGAAGGTTGCGGAGAGGAAGTGACAGAGGGTGGGAGGATGGAGTGAGTGGGGGTAGGGTCTCGGAGGAGGGGTGGGGCGGGGAGCTGAGCAAGGGTGTTCGGTTTTGTGTGAGTATAAAGTTGGCATCCCCATGAACGATTGTCACTACATCATTTTTCCTGGCAAACGACACCTGGCAGAATTTTAGACCGATGCTGAAGCCCCTTTGAATGTGCCCTTGTATGTCTAAAATGCATATTTAAAAAAAGAATTAAACCACCAAAGTATGTCAAATACAAGACTAATTAACGTCTGCCTGCATTCCACAAACTAGTGCATTGAGTGAAGGCTTCATTCATAAAGGGACACTGTAAAAGTTTTATGCCTAAAAATGAATCTTTGTTAGCATTTGTCCCCTATTATAACTAGGGAAGATAAAAACAATGATGGAATTTCTTTTTGCCTGATCTTTGCTGCCAGATGAATTGCTATTAAAAGGAGCAAACTGACGTATTGTGTTCTGTTCATAAGGAATGTGCACAAGTTTGTTTACAGTGGGCTCCACAGTAAGTTGGGGTGAGAGAAATGCACTTAGATTCTTCGGTAAAATAGGTCCCCTGCTTGCTTTTAAAGGTGACTTGTAAAAGTATTTTTTTAAAATTGGATTCATGCCTTGTGTGCTTCCTTTATAACTTTTTATATCTACACAAGGGGTTTTTGCATTTTTTTTAATGTTGGAAATATCAGGACTATCAAATATGTTGTTTTTAATTTTGCTGGAGCATTTGTTGGTGTCTAACAGGATGTATATTGTGACCTTACACAATTTAATTGAGGGGCAGGAAATGCTAAATCATTTTAACAAAAGCCTCCGTTCCCCACATTGTTGTTTGATTATATAAGTTAAATGGATATTAACAAAAACTAGCAAAAACCAGAATTGTAAACAGTCTAATTCTAAATCCCTTCTCCCTCTCAACTGCTCAATTTTTATACTCTTGTCTTTTCTAGTGTCAGCATTCCACTGGTGGAGTATCAATGATATGGGCTGTTTTTGATTTTTGGTTTGTTTCCTAAAATCCCCTGTTGTATTCATGGCCATAGAGTATTCTAGGCTAGATAGAACCTGAATTTCTAATGTTTATAAAACAAAACGTTTTCAGGCCTCTTTTTATATATTTTGAAAGAGTAAATAAAAAAAGGGCACAAACCCAATTAAAACACAAGAAGAAAACCTTACAACTCACTTGTAAAGTAAAAGATAGTCTGGAACATCCCAAATACCCAAGCAAGCCAATTTTAAGTTCTAATAACCATGACAGTATCCCTTCTACTTTTAAACCTAGGGATTGTGGGAATTTGAAATTGGGAGATGAGTAATGTGTATCTTTGTTTTGATGCTTTTTAAACTGAATAAAAGGACTTGTGTTTTGAAAATTAAATTTTCTAGGTAGCTAATCTTTTGCTTTGAACAGGGCTACATCCTTATCAGATTTTGATTTCATAGCAATGCACAGGCAAGTACTTTCAATGCAGGTCCGTTTATTTAAAAAAAAAAATGGGGGGGGGGCAGGTAAGCATAAAAATTACAGCAGAATGCAGTTAACCTTGACACCATCTTGCTAGGGATGGAAGTGTACTGAGATGCCTGGCCAGAGTCAGGCTGAATGAAGAATACTCTGGTGCTTCTAGTTCAGAATTGTCTTTTTATTATTATTATTATTATTATCATTATTATTATTATTTTAATTTTAAGATTCCACCTCAACAAAACAAGCTTGTTTTTCTTACTAGCCACCGGGGGCTTTGTGGTTGTTCCATGTTTGTGAATGTCCGTGAACACCTCTGCACTCTTTGCAGATGGAAAATGACTTGTTCTAGTTGGCTGTGTCTTCCTGCCTTTTGACATTATTAAGGAAAGGCAGAATTGACATTTCAAGTTTCTCACCTAAAATCCCCCAAAAACTTTTTTCCATTTTTTTTAAATTGCTGTTTTTTTCTTTCTTTTCCTGACTTAATGACTTTATCACTGTTTTGAACCTAGGCTCAGACAGAAACATGTGAGCCCTCTTCTATTGCCTTTAGTTCCATTGCAGCAGGTCTGGATTCCCAGATATTAACTCATTGCCCTGCATGGCAAACTTGGAGATGTTATTTGTGCTGGATGGGGAGACTGTTTCTGTTTCTGATACGTTAGCCAAGCACTGGATGAGAAAAACTCCCTTTTTCATTCAGGTGAGGTGTGTTGAGCCAAAGTTTGTGCGCGCTTATTAACACTGCATACACCATATTAATAGTTCTTCAGAAAATGCTTTAAAGTAATTGTTGATCTTGTTTGAAGGCAAATGTCTTTATGTACTATAGGGATGGCAACAGATTTGTAATCCTGTTTGTTTCACTACAATAACTGTCCCATTGAAGAAGGCTTTGGTTGGTAGGAACACAGTTTGAGGGAAGCCTGAAAAGCCTGTGCAGGAATCAGACTTTATAAAAGGATCAAGAATTAATAACACTGGGCACCTGCCAACATTTCGTGCAGTTCAGGCTTTTGTGTTTTCATTGTCCGTTTGTGCTTCTAGTTTGACTATGGGCTGGCAGTTTTTGTGGCGCTGCTTGACTGGTCAAGAGCTGTTGCTGATGGCTACAAAGGAGTGTGTTTTCTTTTTCTTCATCTGCTTTCCTTGACTTTGATCTAAACAGAGTCTTTTGTTGGCTTAGGGGCTCAGGAGCACATCCCCTCTCAGGGAATATGAGGCATTTGATACCTTCTCATATTGAACACAAGGTTGTGCTGAAATGATTGGATTTCATCAGGGAGTGATTCTTTTACAGCAAGCCTCAGCAAAATCAATGGGTCGTTGTGTTGCATCCATAGCTTCGAATTGGAGTAATCCGAGGCACAAAAATCTTTTTTCCCCATTCTGGTTCTACAAAGTACTAAAACTGGATTTGATCCTTTCTTAGAGTTGTAAATATATTTTATGAGAATTTTAATATATTTTATACTTTAATAATAATTGGTGGTAATATAATAATTTAGCATTGTGTCATACAAGAGGGCATGGTGCTTTCACTTGACTCAACACCATTACAGTCTTCAATTTGATTTCTGTGGGCAGACTTGATTAAATCAAGAGGACTATGTTTGGACATACGGCGGACTGCCCATGCAGTTTGAACAGCAAGACCAATTCTGAGCTGAAGAGAGGTTTCACTGGGGTGAGTCAAACAGGCCTCATCCCTAGACAATAATTATCTTCATCTTCATACATGGAAACCCCATGGCTAGTGGGAAGAGAATAATACTTTATTTAATTTTACAGTTCAATTGACGTTATAGGTAGTTACCTTGTAGACAGTTGATCTGACTGACCCTTGGTGATTGACAAGTTACCTCGTCACAACAGCAGCCATGTAGAGGGTGACTGTTTACTCTCATCTCTGTCTCCCTCTACTGCTTTGCCGGGCACAGTAAAGATACAGCATTAGGAGCAAGATTGAGGCAAGGAGCTAACACGTTCTCATTGTATTCCAAGTGCAGGTTGTACTCGGTTTGTGTATGTAAAAACAAAATCTTGCTCATTGCATTAGAGTTTTGGTGTTTTCTTTATCCTTTTTGTCTTTTATATGGGAATAAATCATTTTAATGTTATTACTTCCCCTTATAATGAAGACTGAAAACAGCTTTGTTACATAACGGGAAATGTAATGGCTGTTCAGACACTGTAAATTACAGCCTAAAGAAAGTAATGAATTATGCATACACAAATAACTGCATCAATAAAAGGATTTTCTTCAGTTTCTTAGAGTGTTTTGAACACCTGCCGATTTATATCCTCTTCCCCCCGCCCCCTCACTTCTGGTTAAGATCAGCAATTAAAGTAACTTAAAGTTGGAAGAGATGCTTTTAACATATAGACGTTAATTGTATTACTCCGAGTTCAGACCCTGTCCCCAGTTGCTCTTCTCCTCGGGGTTCTAGTTTAATTAGCAGTCCCTTAGAATAATACTGTGTTCCTTCTTGCAAAATAGTAATAGTCTATATTTCCTTCTGGATGACATCAGGAATATTTCAGCACTGCACAATGTGTGCCTAAAATCAAAGTTTAAGGACCTCTTTCCTGCAATTAAAATTGCTTGCTTGACTGAGAGAGCCACAGTACCAATCTGCCCAGAACAATGGCAGCTGGCAAAGGCTTCCACTGTTTAAATAAAGCAAAGAAGCTGTACTTGCAATTTCATGACTGTTTTTAAAATTAAAATTGCAGTACGTGTACGTACACACACACACACACAGAGTGTGTGGGAAAGGCTGTGTTGTCTTGGATTCTGTGTGGCTTTGCTAAATAGTAACCTTAATTTCTATTGATAGTCATCCCATCTGTCAGGTTTACTGAGCAATGAAAGAAGTAATATAATTAACTTCTAAGAAGTTCCTTTATTGTAGCAGAAACAAAAACTGCTTTAATTGGAAGAGGGGTAGAATAAACCCCATTGTACACCATAGCTGTGTGGATGGCTTAGTGATCTTTAGCATCTGATTTAAAACAGTTAGATTCCTTGGAACACAGGTTCAGATCCTTGTAGGACTAACTCGGCCCTTCATCCTTCAGAGGCAGATAAACTGAGTTTACTATGTGTGAGTCTTTTGATTGAAACTTTAATAAACAAGGCCCTGATGCTGAACACAACGCCATCAACAGCCTCAGGAACAACTCTGACATCATAATCAAAAAGGCTGACAAAGGAGGTGCTGTCGTCGTCATGAATAAGTTGGAATATGAACAAGAGACTGCTAGGCAGCTCTCTAACTCCACATTCTACAGGCCATTATCCTCTAATCCCACTGATGATTACCAAAAGAAACTACACCATCTGCTCAAGAAACTCCCTGAAAAAGCACAGGAACAGATCTTTACAGACACATGCCTAGAACCCCGACCAGGGGTATTCTATTTGCTACCCAAGATCCATAAACCTGGAAATCCTGGGCTCCCCGTCATCTCAAGCATTGGCACTCTAACAGCAGGATTGTCTGGCTATGTGGACTCTCTCCTCAGGCCCTACGCTACCAGCACTCCTAGCTATCTTCGAGACACCACTGACTTCCTGAGGAAACTACGATCCATCGGTGATCTTCCAGAAAACACCATCCTGGCCACTATGGATGTAGAAGCCCTCTACACCAACATTCCACACAAAGATGGACTACAAGCCATCAGGAACAGTATCCCCGATAATATCACGGCTAACCTGGTGGCTGAACTTTGTGACTTTGTCCTCACCCACAACTATTTCACATTTGGGGACAATATATACCTCCAAGTCAGCGGCACTGCTATGGGTACCCGCATGGCCCCACAGTATGCCAACATTTTTATGGCTGACTTAGGGGATGAGAGCTAAGGAAGCATTATTCTAATGCCCCTACTCTACTTGCGCTACATTGATGACATCTTCATCATCTGGACCTATGGAAATGAATCCCTCAAGGAATTCCACCATGATTTTAACAATTTCCATCCCACCATCAACCTTAGCCTAGACCAATCCACACAAGTGGTTCATTTCCTAGACACTACTGTGCTAATAAGCGATGGTCACATAAATACCACCCTATACTGGAAACCTACTGACCGCTATACTTACCTACATGCCTCCAGCTTCCATCCAGGACACACCACACGATCCATTGTCTACAGCCAAACTCTGAGATACAACTGCATTTGCTCCAATCCCTTAGACAGAGACAAACACCTACAAGATCTCTATCAAGCATTCTTAAAACTACAATGCCCACCTGCTGAAGTGAAAAAACAGATTGACAGAGCCAGAAGAGTACCCAGAAGTCACCTACTACAGGACAGGCCCAACAAAGAAAATAACAGAACACCACTAGCTATCACCTTTAGCACCCAACTAAATCCTCTCCAGTGCATCATCAAAGATCTACAACCTATGCTGAAGGATGATCCCTCACTCTCTCAGATCTTGGGAGACAGACCAGTCCTCGCTTACAGACAGCCCCCGAACCTGAAGCAAATACTCACCAGCAACCACACACCATACAACATAAACACTAACCCAGAAACCTATCCTTACAACAAACCCCGTTGCCAACTCTGTCCATATATCTATTCAAGTGACCCCATCATAGGACCTAATCACATCAGCCATGCCATCAGGGACTCTTTCACCTGCACATCTACCAACGTGATATATGCCATCATGTGCCAACAATGGCCCTCTGCCATATACATTGGCCAAACTGGACAGTCTCTACGCAAAAGAATAAAAGGACACAAATCTAACATCAGGAATCATAACATTCAAAAACTGGTGGGAGAACACTTCAGTCTCTCTAACCACTCAGTGACAGACCTGAAGGTGGCAATTTTGCAACAAAAAAACTCCAAAAACAGACTCCAAAGAGAGACTGCTGAACTTGAATTAATATGCAAATTAGATACAATTAACTTAGGTTTGAACAGAGACTGGGAATGGTTGGGTCATTATACTAATTGAATCTATTTCCTCATGTTAAAATAGCCTCACACCTTCTATGGGTCATGTTGATTATCACCTCAGAGTTTTTTTTTCTCTCTCCTGCTGATGATAGCTCATCTCATTTGATTGGCCTCTTACAGTTGGTATGGCTACTCCCACCTTTTCATGTTCTCTGTATGTATAAATATCTTCTTTCTGTGTGTTCCATTCGATGAAGTAGGCTGTAGCCCACGAAAGCTTATGCTCAAATAAATTAGTCTCTAAGGCTAGGTCTACACTGGGGGGGGGGGGGGGGGAGAGATTTAAGATATGCAAAACCCGCTACGTGAATAGCGTAGCTGAATTCGACATATCCTATTCGACTTACCCTGCTGTGAGGACAGCAGCAAATCGACCACCGCGGCTCTCCCGTTGACGCCACTTACTCCTCCTGACGAGGTGGGAGTACACGCGTCGATTCGGGGATCGATTTCTTCGTCTAGATGAGACGCAATAAATCAATCCCCGAGAGATTGATTTCTACCCGCCGATCTGGGCGGGTAGTGTAGACTAGCCCTAAGGTGCCACAAGTACTCCTGTTCTTTTTGAAAATGTTTGTACACATTTGTAACTTTATACATGAGTCATTCTGTAAGGCAGTGGGTTCACTCGTGTACATAAAGTTAAGAATATTCATGTGTTTTCAGGATTGGTGGCCCCAGCATCTGTGGCTGATTTCCCCCCCCCCCCCTTCACACCACTACTGTGCAGTACATTATGCACTGGTGGGGTTTTACCCATTGCCCCACTGGTTACTGTGTTTTACCTGGGCTGTAGATAGTTTGTGAAATGCTGAGCCTACAGGATGTGAGGTAAGGCCCCCCTCCCAAATGTCATTTTGAACAAAAGGATAAACTAGATCTGTCTCTTTCAATAACAAGTTCTTAAGCTGAAAATGCATCTCCTTACAAATATATTGAAGAAACTTCACAACCGGCTGCTCAAGACACGATCTTTTTCAAAGTAGGATAGAATTACAGCGATTGCCATTAAAAAGTCAGTTTCAACTACTATCATATACTGTTCTTAAAATCAGGGCTTTTCTACGGAGGGCAAAAATATGTTGGGTGGTTGTGGCTGGCCTTATTTCACAAACGATATACAATAAATTACAGCACTGTTAGTTAGAGAGAGATCAGTACAGTTGTTCCTAGTGCACAGGATGACTGACTGCAGCTGGGGGCTTGCATGTAGGGTTAGCCACTGTCCGGGAGGGAAGTGACAGAGGGGTGAAGTGACTTGTCCTAGGTCACATTGCAGTTCAGTGGCAAAGCTGGGAAACCCTGACCTCCTCACTATCAGTGGAGTGCCCCAATCCTGGACCACTCTGCAGAAGATCTGTTTGGTATGAACTCCGATTCCAAAACTTGGGTGTTAGACCACCTTTTGCAAATGATCATTGATGAACTGAGGGAGCTTGTCTTGGCCCCAGTAACACATGATCTGAATTGGAAATGTAATGGACCTTGTTATACTTGCTAAAAGTGTTTGTTGGTGCAGTGTTTGGGGAGGGACTACAAGTAGTTTAGAGGTGCTTTCTGTCCATATCCTGGATGCCTTTAATTAGATTTCTAGCTCATCATAAGAGGATCATCGTTAATGAGGTTTAGTGTTTCCCACTAAATGTAACCCCGTTCTATCATAATTGCTTTGGTAAATGACCTAAATGAAAGCAGTGTCGCTGACTTACAATTCCTGTCATTATTTTACTGCTCACCAAACAAATTCTATGCTATGGTCTCATCATTGTTGAGTGATGTTTAATGTTGCTTAATTTTTGTATGGCCAGAAAAACTATTTGAAAAATGCAGATATCCTACCACTAATGCATATGTGAGGTTAAAAAGATTGATCATCACCCAGATGTTAATCCTGGCTTAGCAGCACTGAATGTTAAAAACACTTTTTTTTTATTTTGGAATGTTCCTCTCTGTGCAGGGGCTACGATGACCCTGTTGAGTCAGAGATGGTTGACGAGAGGATCCCTTACCTTCACGGTGGCTACGCAGCACCATTAGCACAGCCAGAGAGGGGGAGCATGGCCAGCATCGAACGCCTGGGCAAGCGTTCCCCCTCCATTGACAGCATCCGCAAAGACCCCAGGTGGCGGGACCCTGACCTCCCTGAAGTGATTGCCATGCTCAGTCACCCCATCGATCCAGTCAAGTCCAACGCGGCAGCATACTTGCAGCACCTGTGCTATGAGAACGATAAAATAAAAAAGGATGTGAGGCATCTGAAAGGGATTCCCATCTTGGTGGGTCTGCTAGATCACCCAAAGCCAGAGGTCCATCGCAAAGCTTGTGGGGCTCTCAGAAACATCTCTTACGGGAAGGATAATGAGAACAAGGTGGCTATAAAGAACTGCGATGGGATCCCGGCATTGATCAGGTTATTGCGGAAGACAAACGACATGGAAGTCAGAGAGCTCATTACAGGTCAGTGTCTGTATTTTTTCAGGGGAAGACTTTATTGGTTTCGGGAACAAGAATTTTTGAAGGTGGCAAGATTGTCTAAGAGTTATGAACCACTGGCTGCAGTCATTTGTCTAAGGGCATATCTATAAGACGGGTTAGTGTGCGGCATGTGGGGGTGTAAATCTACAGCACTGCAGCAGGCTGTGCACTGTCTGTGTGGACCCCGCTGCTGTGCACTAAAAGTTCAAAGTACACTAGGGAACGCCACACCATAGAAGTCTAGGTTTGTGGGTGCGTTGGGCCCTCCAGGATGTTACAGGGAAGACGAGCCCTAAGAGGGCTACATATATGTAACAAATCAAGTCCGTTCACTCCAGCAAGCCTAGCTGGAGTGAGAGCAACAACACTTGAGTTACCTAGGGTACATCTTCACTACCCGCCGTATCAGCGGGTAGCAATCGATTTATCTGGGATCGATATATCGCGTCTCTTTAAGACGCGATATATCAATCCCCGAACGCGCTCACCGTCGACTCCGGAACTCCACCAGAGCGAGCGGCGGTAGCGCAGTCGACGGGGGAGCTGCGGCCGTCGATCCCGCGCCGTCTGGACCCCAGGTAATTCGATCCAAGATACTTCGACTTCAGCTATGCTATTCGCGTAGCTGAAGTTGCATATCTTGGATCGATTCCCCCCCCCCCAATGTAGACAGCCCACAGAGTGATTGGATTAACAGCACAGAGTGAGTTGCATCCCCACTACATTACTAGTTACAGCATCAAGAGGCCTAAGAGCACCACTTAACTCAAAGTAGAGATTTGTGTGTGTAGCTGGGAGTCGGGTTATGGGCAAAACTCAAGTTTTATGCTGTGAAGACATGCCCTTAGGCACCTGGTGTTATGAGCCCCACTGGATGCTGCTGCATTAAGTGTGTCATAGTGTAACTGCATGCACCTATCTGTTCAGGGGAAAAACCAAGATGCTGTGAATATGTGGTGAGGTTGTGTGGCTAGCGCTGAAGGCTGGAAAATGTTCAGATTGATAGGCACAGAGGCTGCTGCTGAGACAGTTTTGGGAGGGGGAAATGTTCATTATAATATCAGAAAAGGAGGCACGATTGGTGGTTTTTTTTTTTTTTTTTTAACTGCTGGTATATACTTAGCAGTGATTTTTTTTTTTCTTCCCAATTATTTGTGACTCTATTATTCAACCAGCTTTTGTTTGAACTTCGCCTTGGACCTACTCCAAAATGAGTAGTGAATTACATGCCAGGTTTCAGGGTGGGAAAGTGTGTCCACAACTCTTTACATTGTGGAGACGTAGTCTTCTTCAGCCTCCCATAACTCAAAGGCAGGAACATAGATTTTCCCCTCTTTGGAGAGTCGGGTGGGGGAGGAGGAGGAATGACAATTAGATGGAGACCAGATGGAGGATTTTCTCCAAAAATAGTTTTTCAGAAAGTTCTAAGCATGTGAGAATCAGTCTGTGTGACTGAAATGTTTAGCTCCGTCATCTGTATTGGGAACGGCCAAGCAAATTCAATCGTAAATGTGGCATAATACATTTAATGCTATAATCGTTGCAGAACTTGTGGCAATTCGCCAGCTTTTACCACTCATCGTCCGTTGAGATGGATATTGGTACTGAGATGTTTGTCCTTCCTCGAGCATTTTTATTTATTCAGCAAACTGGGCCTAACCATGCAATCCACTAACTAGCTTCCCTCCTCCCCTTCCACTTCTCCATAGAGCTAGGCAAGGGGAGCCTTTTGCTAAAGTATTTGATTCAGCAGGATGGCTGACTTTGTACTTTGTCTGGTTTTTGGGTTTTTGGGTTTTTTTTTTTTTTTTTTTTAAATTGTGGATAAGTAAAATGCATTTCTCTGCAGTTCTGGTTTGTTCAAAACTCATTTCCAGAGCTCTGCCAAGGAATACTTGTATTTCATCAGATTCAAAAAAGAAAAAGCTAGTCTATAATTTACTCTGGAGGAACATCATTATAATGTTAAGTGATAATCAGTCATCGCAGAGATGGCAAAAACAAACTGGAGTTTGCCCCCTTTCCCTCTGAATGGTGTTTGCATTGAATCCCGACTGATGAATTAATTTCACAATGTAAGTATGTGCCATTTGATCCTACCTCAGCAGTAAGATTAGTAATTTTGCTCTGCGTCCTTATGTAGGTATAGTTCCTACTTGCTATTTTAAGCTGTTTTTTCTCTACTGAGGAACCCTAGGAATGTTAAAGGTATTAACCTAAACAGATGTCCAGCAACAGATGATGATTCTTTAATCTCCATCTATGCGGGGGTGAGTTTAATTCTGCTCTTAAAGCAATAGTGTCAGAACGGGGTGTTAAACATTCAAGCAGTAATGCCGAAGGGAACAGGGTTCCAACAACATTTGTGTGGGCTGAGGCTGGTGGAATCACAGCTGATATTCAGACTCATCTGAGAGAATGAACTGCCCATCAAAAAAAAGAATTCCGAAGGACGAGATCAGGGAGAAATAGGAGTCAAGTCTTTAAAACAACACAAGAGGCGCATTCAGCCAATGCTACTGCAAAAAGACAGCATGCTATGCAGTGTTACATACACTGGTTACAGTTCTGGAGCTCTCATGATAAGTTGACTTTTGTATCCGGATACCTTCCCACTGCAGTGGATCAGAGTATCTGTTTGCCATGAATGCATTTTATTCTGTCTGGAACGAAACCTTTGAGAATGTTTGCCACCATACAGAAGTTTGTTCGGGTTCAGATGGAAGTAAAGAAGAATAAGCTTAATTGCTTCTTTTAAAAGTCTGCAACTTCAAACCAGTTGTTACACGTTACCTAGACTGATTGTAATAATGATTGCTATTCAGATCTGAATTGTGGCCAGCCATTAATTGGCCATTCTAGGTGTGGTTGTAGTCTAAAATAGGGCTGAGATTTCCAAAGGGTCTAAGTGAGTTATGCCCCCAAATCCCATTGCAATTTGGGCACCTGACTTTCTTAAGCTCTTCTAAAACCAAAACCAAAACCCGGTCTAGATGTATGCATCAATATGTATCCTAGGATACTAACACTGAGAGGACACAGCTTAAACAATCATTAGGTGCATCTACATGGCACAAAAAAACCCACAACCAACCTGTGGTGGTGAGTCTCGCTGCTCAGGTCAACTGCGTTGGGCTCGTGTTGTGGGGCTAAAAATAGCAGTGTAGCTGTTTTGGTTTCGGGCTGGTGCCTGTACTCTGAGTTCTGGCAAGTGGGGAGGGTCTGAGAGCCCAGGCTCCAGCCTGAGTCCGAACATCTACACTGCTATTTTTTAGCCCCACAGTCCGAGCCTAAGTCAGTTGACCTTGGCAGTGAGAATCGCTGCTGGGACGAGAGCAGGTTGCTGGGTAGGCATTACTCATAGTGTCACTCAGCAATCTACAGTCGGGTTTCAGTATTCTGATATATCACTACTGCTAGACTAGGTAAGTCTGTGTAGCTTTTCCCGTCTGGTGGTATCACCCTCCTCCGAACTGAAAGCCTCTTGTTGCTTGACATCATAGCTCTTTTACCAGAAGTTCTGTGTATATCTGAGAATGGTGTTAGAGCATGATGGCCCTGCATGTTATGCACTTAAGAAGTACCTATCAATCCCCAAAGATATAGTCATGCTGTATCTTCTAGCTCTTTTTTTTTAAAAATAGGGTTGCACAAACAGCCTGTACCTATTGTACTGCAGAAATCTCAGTTTATTAAGGCTTTCACAGCTACACCATGAATTGAGCTGCAATCAGAAATGCTACTCTGTGGAGCTCTTCCTTGAATCAGTCGGCAGTTATCCTCTTGGGACTGTGCAAAGCTACCCCTTCCATGGATCATTTTCTGACTTCAGAAATGAGAGCTCAGCTGATAAAGCAAGAAATTTGCTCTGATTGGGAAAGCTGCAAAGGTTTTTATCTTGAACGATAAGGTTTGGTGTGGAACAAATGTTCCCATCAGATATGCAAGACAGAAATTCTATTACACTCTTTTGACAAGCAGTCAGAAGTTAGTAGCTTTAATGAATTTTTCATTCTTTGTGTGCTCATTGAAATGTAATTTTGTTGTTTAACGACACTGCATGATATTTTAAGTGGTGCAGAACATTATTCTCCTGACACTCTGTATTGGCAAATTGGGTTTAATTGAAAAATGATTGACCTTAAATGTTCTAAGGAGAAATCTTTTGATCTAATAATGTTCTATGTAGAAACTTGCTGTTTGATGCAGCCAATCAGAAACCATTTCTTGTGGGCATTCATTAATGTATGATAGAAGCCTAACAGTTAGCCAGAATTCATTTCAGCGGGCACTAACTCTTCTTGGAAGTCCACTAATATGAGCAGCATATTTTCTAATTACAGGTGAATTTACTCCTTTTTTCTGTTGGGAAACCTGTCAAAAGAATATATATTTCATGATGCAGTAATTTATCTTCAGGACTTGTGCTTGACCTCTTTCAGCTTGGGATGCACAACTCCCATCACCAGAGCTCAATTTAAAAGAGCGGGGGGGAAGACTGCATATATAATATAATACATGTCAGACAGATGACTACAAGATCAACTTACATCAAGAGCACCCAGCGAATATATGCAATTTATTTTAGATGATAAATGATTCAGTGTGCTGCATAGATGAAAGAGTAAACAGGTTCTTGGTTTGTTTTAATTTAATAGTAACACTGGATTCTGCAACTAAGCAGCGTAAGGAAAGAAGATTCTGTTTGGATTTCAAAAGACGTTAGCATGTCTGTGTTTGACACACTTTCTTTAAACCTGCCCATGATAGGCAGCTGCTAGAAGGTGGGGCCCACAGCATTTGGAACTGTGGGCTTAATTGCTTTTATATGCTGTGAAGTGAGGATTTACAAAAACAGTTATAGCTTCTGTTTTCTTTGTTACAATTTGTATCAACCAAACTACTTTAAAAAGACAACCTTGTTGCTTCTGCCTATGCTTGATGCCTTGGGTAGCCTGAAACCTACATGTATATTCAAGCTAGCTCTTAAGAATGAGAGAAAAAATTGATTATCTTCTGCAAGGCAATAGTATATCTTCTTATTTAAATCCTAAAATATGCCAGCCACTGATCAATGCTCAAAAAGGCAAATGCCTTTAGTAAAGGCACATGGAAAACCTTGATGGATGAATTTGTCTTGCAGTTACTGTTTTAATGACTTGATTTATCTTTAGGGTAATTTTAATGAATTGATAAATTGACAGGAGTTTTTAAATTAACTTTATTAGCTAACATGTTAATTATGCTAATAAATGCAGTGAATAATTTTTAAGGGCAGAGGTCAAATTACGGTGGTGGTAATCTTTGTCACTTTGTTCTCACGCAGGGTTAACGTACAGTTTTTTTAAAAAAAAAGTAGAGTGAATTTAGTTGTTGGGGGTTAAAATCATGTTGCTATGGCTGCCACCATGAGTTCCTCTTCCTGGGCTTGGTTCCCCAAGACACAGGAGGGCTGCTGGGATGTAAAGTTCTGATGTAATTCCCTTCTTGATTCGCACATTTTTGAAAAAAAAAGTTTTGTTCTGTTTATTATCTGTCTCTCTTCTTAAGAGGTATTTTCCCTACATAGCCAGCCATGAATCTAAATCCTTCCCACATCATCAAATGTTGCATAGGGATTGACTAAGGCTCTGCCTATCCTGGACCACTCTTTGCATATCTTCTAAGTTTTCCCTCTCTGAGTACTGTTTGACAGAAGGATTATTTTGATCTGTATCCCTCATATAGTCAGCTACTGGAGTCTTTAAGATATTCAAAAGAAATAAATTACAAGATCCTACTTGCATATTTTTGGTATAATATGGGGTATCTTTTGTCTCTCTCTTTATAGTTCAGCGATGCCTCCTTTGGAGCATAAAAAAAGGCTGTACAGTGGGGGGAGAAATTGAAAACCTCACAACCGTAGTTGCATCCTTGAGTCCAAAAGGGACTGAGGAAATGGGGGGGATAGGAATAGGTTCTCTTTGATGTCAAGTTGTTCTCTTACAGCCCCTACAAGGAGCAGCTGTTTGGCTGCCCAAGAGGGCATTTGTTTTTAAGGTCTAGTTAGCGTTTATAGGCGACATTTTCTTTAGAAACTATGGGTGAAGGTGCCCATGAGTACCTTTTCTCA
Source organism: Trachemys scripta elegans (assembly GCF_013100865.1). Taxonomy (NCBI): domain Eukaryota; kingdom Metazoa; phylum Chordata; order Testudines; family Emydidae; genus Trachemys; species Trachemys scripta. The sequence continues at coordinate 16,536,940 of NC_048312.1, forward strand.
TGCGAGTAGTCCCACTGTTGGTTTAAATGGGACAACTAGTATGAGTGAAGTTGTTCACATATTACATATTTGCTGGACTGGACTTTCTTTTTGTGGCCATTCTCTGCAATTCAGATGTGATTCTCTTGAATCCGTGTAGGATTTAGTGTGTTCAGAAATTAGCTACCAGTAACTGACAACACAGAAGAAATTTGGAGGTAATATCCTTGTTTTACAGACCTAGGGCTTATTAAAATCTATACACAGATGTCTTCAAGGTGGTACCCAAGCACTGGAGAATTTTGCAAAATCCTCTAATATTAGGACTGCTGGTTTGTCTGAAGTCTGAGAAGAGGGTTAAACTTTTTGATAAGTTTTGTTCTATGTTGAATTTTATTGCTAAATTGGGACCATCCTGTCCTAATTCCAATATTAGGAAGATTTCAGATTTCTTTTAGACTTTTAAAATATTTCCCTAGTTGATTCTTCTCTAATCTAAAGAAATGAAATTATTTACTCTAATAGCTTTGTAATGTAATGAATAGTCAGTTGTCGGGGGCGGGTGAAGAGAGGAAACATCCTGTTTCAGAGGAAGAAAGTTTTGTGAATCTCTAACAATGAAACCACTCAAACATGAAGTGTATAAGCTGTTAATACTTTATTCAGAATGTGTCTGTGGCCTACCAAGCTTTTGTATATTGGCCCCTTCCAAACTCAGAATGATTGATTAAAGTTTTTTTTTTTTTAATCTCAACATGTTTTTTAATTGATGTTTTACTAGCTCAGGTGAAGAACTACTATAGGTGAGTAGAAATATAGGAACCATAGGAATGGTCCTACTGCATCACACCAGTGATCCATCTCTCTGGTGTCCTGGTTCTGCTAGTTGCAAGTACCAGGTGCTTCAGAGGAAAGTATAAGAAACAGTTATGCAATAAACGTGCCCACAGAAATAGTTTGCAAGGACCTGAGGACTAGAACCCAGGTCGGCAGAGCCAGGTGTGGCTGATATTCCCGTAGTCCCACCAGGAGGTCACATAGAGGCACTGCCAGGGAGCACTGTGGAGAGTAGGCGTTGGAAGTATTGCCCACGAGACCCAGAGTGACAGTACCCTGCAGCCCTCTGATTAGCCATGTGCCCCTACTTAACCCCAGGAAGTTGTTTGGGCAACCACACAGACCTTGGCCTGCTGCAACACTGGGACTTTACCTTGTCTCCTGATTTCTGGTCTCTGACTCCAGCCTGACTTAGACCCCAACTCCTGCCTCCCAATTCTAGGCTTGTACTGCCTCTGATCTCTGGTCTTCAACCCTGGCCTGACTCTTGTTTACAGGACCTGGCCTTGTGATTCCTCCAACTTCTGCCCAGTGACTCCCATCCCTGGTGGGCAGACCTAAGCCCAGCTGTGACCGCTTGGCAAGACCACCCATTCTCCAGACCTTTACGTAGTGTTTTTTCCCCTCAACCCCCAGTCATACTATAAGCACATTGGTAGTCCCATTGAAGTCAGTGGGACTACTCACAGTCCAGCAAAGCATGTGAATAAAGAATGGATAACTTGTTAAATCAAAGGGTTTGATATGATTCTAATGACAACTTATTAAACAATTCTGTATCGCCCGATTATAAAGATTTTACATTGGTTACATAGTTGGCTTTGCTTTCTTTACAATGTATCTGTGTAAGCTGAAGTAGAAGAAAATTGGTATTGGCTTTTGTTTTGTTTTTTCAGAATTGAGTGGCGATATTGAGCTTTTTTTTTCCCCCTGTTTCCTTTTTTTCTTAACTCCCAGGGTGTTTAGTAGATTCTGTAACAATGAGGATATGTTTATTTAATATATAAATTGGTAACAATGGAAAGCTAATTTACCTTTGTCATTTATATTATCTTATCTTATTTAAATGCTAAATAAAATAATTTCCAAAAAGCACACACAACTTATATTGTGCTGTGTATGTTGAGTAAGTAAAGCATGCCAAGTAAATAATAATAATGTATGTACCCAGAAAGAGATTACAGTAAAGAAAGATGGGTGATAACATCTGAGGTAAATTCTTTTGTTTACTACTGGATTTGTTTAATAATTAATGTGTTCAATTACATCTAAACAGATGCCTGGGTTTTGTAAATGCCACTTTGAATTGGAGGCATCATAAAGTGTCAGTCTTAAAACTCTGTTAGTTGTCAGTCTCCTGGGTTGTAATTGCCACTCACTACTGGTAGTGGAGATAAAATTCCCTTTCCAATCTAGTATGTACATGATCCTATATGGATATCACACTATTAAAATAGGACAAAAGACATTTGCCATCTCTCTTTTTTTTCAATGAAAGCGTGAGCATTAAGCTTTCATTCCAACCTACATCAGGGAGGATTCAGTATTACAACTTTATTTTTCTGTTTGTTTACAGACCGGTGTACCGGGCTTGGTCCTCCTTTCACATACACTAGTTTTGCACTGGTAGAACTCACTGACTTCAGTGGCATTACTCCTGATTAACACCAGTATACCTGGGCATAATTGGGTCCAGTGAGTCAATATCTGGTAGATAGTTTTAAAAGGAGTTTTGGGAGAGGAAAATTGCAGGCATTGTAACCGTGAACTTTAAGAGATTGATGTGTGACTGAAACAAAAGTCCAGACATGACCATTTATTGTTCCTTCTGATTTTTTTAAACATGAAGAGTTTAAAGACAAATATCTGCAATTTAAGTTGTTAGTTTGTAAAAATGTGTAGACCTAATGATGCATGTTGGATGCATATTAATGGTACGTATTATTAGGAAAGTGTCTCTGGATATTTAGGAAAGTCTCTATCATTTTTCCATTCAATCCTTGCAAAAATCTCCTTCATTCTCATGCATTTCAGTGGAGATGAAAGCTGTGTACCTTTCTCTCCCCATATATGCTTATTTATAGTTTTGAAATGTTACCAAGTAGGATTAATAAATTCTGGATCTATTAAATGAATGTTCCATTTTAATCCCAACTCAGTAAGGAATAGCCTTTGTAAAACTGAGATTTGGAAGGATATTTGTACTTCTGCATAAGTTTTCATGGCAATGTCTGGCATATGGAAAGTTTTAGCAAAACTTGTCCTTTGGTTTGGAGATGTGATTAGCTGAAAGCATGAGTCGAACAGAAGTAGGTTTTTTGTTTGCCTTTCGTGAATTAGTCAGCTTTGTGAAGGCTATATTACTTCCCTTTATTAGCAGAAACAGGCTGATATCTACAAAAATGTACTTCACCCTCTGATTTCAAAGTCTAAATTATTATCCATTTAAAAAAATAAAAGTAAATCTAGAATCCATGTGTTTCTTGAATCACTCTGTTTTCAGTTGAAATCACTGGTGTGTAAATGTTTTGCTTTGTACAGTGCTGAATGTTTCCATGAACGATTTTTAAGGGCTGGTCTACTCTACAAAGTTCTGCCACTCTATCTGTGCAGGCACAGTTCAAGCAGAAACACCCCCATCCCCGGAATGTAGATGCTGTTCTGCCAGTGTCAAAGTGCTTATGCTGGTGCAGCTTATTCTAGTTCAGGAACTGAAATAAGCTATACTGGCATAGGTACCTATATATTAGTGTAACAGCATCTAATGCAGTTTTTACCAGCACAACTGTTGGCAAAAAATCACACCCCTAATTGACATAGTTACATTGTTAAAACTCTTAACTGTAGACTAGCCCTAAGATATTTTGCATTGTTGACCATGTAAAACCTACATTTGTGACTTCTGCTGCTTTGATTTGGTATTCGCCTTCTTTCTACAGCTGTGATTCAAAATCAAGGCGAGGTGATGAGACAAAGAGGGTTGTGGGTGCTCAGTCTCCCCTAGGAATAATGCCCTCACTGCACCGTATGTGCCTGTGACATAGTAAATAATATGAAAGTAAATATGGAATGCAAAAAGTCTGGGGTGAAATTCAACTCTGTGTAGAGAGTCGACACCAGGGCTATGTGCCCTTTAAATGCAGTTTAAGCCCTATTTTGAGGTTTTATGTGCTGCATTGGCCTTGCACTGCCCTCTGCACTGGGGTGGTGGTGGTGGTGGTGGTGTTTTTCTGTCAGAAGTAGATTTGCAAGTTTAATGATATTAACACGTTGTTCAGAATGAATACTATCATATTGAATCTTTACACTTTATGTAGATGATTAATGAACACATATCGTATGTCTCCTGTATATTATATGGCCCAGCAGTTTCAGCCAATCTACCTGTTTTAAATATAACTGCGTTTAGAAAGGTGGTATAGCTTTCTGTTTTGATAACTGCTGAGTGAGTCCTAACCATGTGGTTACATTGTATTCTCAGAAATCTTGTCAGGTGAGTAATTTCCTCTTCGAATTATTTTATGATTTAATCTTTTGGAAATGTTAGTCTGCATGAGGAGCACCCGTAAACTACTCTAACTTGGCTAATAACCATTGTTTCTCTCTAAGGCACTCTTTGGAACTTATCATCCTATGAGCCCCTGAAGATGGTGATCATTAACCATGGCCTTCAGACACTGACAAACGAGGTGATTATCCCCCATTCCGGATGGGAGAGCGAGCCGAATGAGGACTCTAAGCCTCGGGATGCTGAATGGACCACGGTCTTCAAGAACACATCTGGCTGCTTGCGGTAAGATGGGAGCAGGGATTGTGCTTCTGTGGTTCGTAGCATCTTAACATACGTTTAAAAAAGTGGTTTATTTACCCTGACTTTGAAATCAAATATCCTGCATCTCTTTTGCAGAGGTGCACTTAGGAGCTCAATGTGGCAATATGGGAGGCTCTCGTTTTGCCACAGGTTTTCTTGTACTAGAGCCTTGTAAGTGCTGACATTCCAGTCGCATTTGTGTGAGTGGTTGGTCATTTGTGTTAGATGGAACATAATAGCTATAAATGTTAACCTTTCCCTTAGTGGGGGCAGTGCTTAAAGAATGGTGATTTCCTGAGTTATATCCCAAGAAGGAAATATGCTATTGCAAGCATAGTCGTAAGTGCTAGAAATCCAGCTTTAATCAGGTGTGCTGGGATCAGTAGACTGAGGCCTGGTCCCCACTAAGTCCCCACTTCGGACTAAGGTACGCAAATTCAGCTACGTTAATAACGTAGCTGAATTCGAAGTACCTTAGTCCGAACTTACCGTGGTCCAGACGCGGCAGGAAGTCTCCCCCAGTCGATGCCGCGTACTCCTCTCGGCGAGCTGGAGTACCGGCGCCGACTGTGAGCACTTCCGGGATCGATTTATCGCGTCTTAACCAGACGCGATAAATCGATCCCAGAACATCGATTGCGTGCCGCCGGACCCTCCGGTAAGTGAAGACAAGGCCTGATTCTGGTCATTTGTCGAGTCCTTTCCTTATTTGCCCATTTGAGGGGTTTTTTTATGACAAGTTTTCTAAATGAGTCAGTTCTTTGACGCTCTTCTTGCACAAGTGGACTTTTATTCCCAGCTGGTGAGGGAATGCATAATATCAGTGTTAGCTCTTTTTTTATTGATTTAAGCTAAATCTAGAAGACTTCTGATTCATGTTTATCTGCAAACACCCCAGGTGAAGATATTGACTAACTTGATTTCAGATTGCAGTGAGTGAGGAGCTGTAGGATATATATTATGAACCTGTCAGAGATGCACATTTAGTGTAATTCATAGGTGTTAGCTTTAGATACAATTTGCCTGCTGAGCATTAAAGAACCAGTTCCCAGTAAAAAAGACCTTTGATTAGGTATTATTTGCATTTCTTAAATCATCCACAACTGGACAGTGCGTGTTAGAACACAGGGTCTGAAAGAGCCTTCAGCACAGCCTAAGGTACTGACATTCTGTATAGAGTGACTGACTTCCATTTTGATGTTTTTCCTTGAGGTTTTTGTAAGTAGTCTATAGGAGATTAAACAGTGTATATACACTGTTAAATTTTTCAATGTTATGGTGAGGTCTAATAGTTCAAACAAAACTAATCAAGATTCCATATTGCACCTTCTGGTGCACTGAAGTGTACTTCTGTCAGATTTCTACTGATTAATATATCTTCAGAAAGTTGCTTCATTTCCGTTCCTTGGGCTTGCGGTCTCTAAATTGCACTAACTATTCCCATGAGTAACTTCATGAATGCAGAAAGTAATGAAAAGTGTTCTGAAAGGGCCCGTTACTGAACTTATTTGCAGTCCCACTGGAGATGGAAGTCCTTTGAGTAGGATCCAGACATCATAATTTTTCCTTAGCAGTGCCTCACTTTCTAATGGTTTTGCAAGAAGAAATTAGTTATGGTGAGAATAAAAGGATTATCTGAACGGGTCTGAGATTCTCTAATGATTGCAGACAAAAAACTGATCGTTAATAGATTAAACTGATCCATGTCATAAATTTTCTATTAGCACCTCCAATGCTCTGATCTACTTGAAGTTCTGCATTCCAAGTATCAGAGGGGTAGCCGTGTTAGTCTGAATCTGTAAAAAGCAACAGAGGGTCCTGTGGCACCTTTGAGACTAACAGAAGTACTGGGAGCATAAGCTTTCGTGGGTCAGAACCTCACTTCTTCAGATGCAAGTGAGGTTCTGACCCACAGGCAGGTATATATCAGTGTGGAGATAACGAGGTTAGTTCAATCAGGGAGGGTGAGGTGCTCTGCTAGCAGTTGAGGTGTGAACACCAAGGGAGGAGAAACTGTTTCTGTAGTTGGATAGCCATTCACAGTCTTTGTTTAATCCTGATCTGATGGTGTCAAATTTGCAGATGAACTG